>NC_136491.1:36336161-36341161 GCF_053919585.1 Euprymna scolopes
AAGGAGAGAGAGAAAAAAAAGCAGAAAGAGAAAAAAAATGATAAAGTTAAATATAAAATAAAGGGAAACAAAAGTCAAAACGACCCAGGCAGGAAATGTTAAAGGTGCGAAAATATATATAGGGAAAATTATATAGGTCAACTGAAATGTACAAGTTATCACTTAAATAAATGTCAGCAATAGTTATTAAACGACACTAAAAGGAAAATAAAAAATGAAAAAAAAACTAAAATAAAAAAGAAAAAAGAAAATAAGACTAAATGAATAAATATATAATAAATAAATAGAAAATAAAGAATAAATAAATAAATAAATAAAATATAACAAAAAATATAAAATATAATATATAAAATAAAATAAGTAAAGAATGAAGATAAAAAATAAAAATTATTTAAGGGAGAAGATAGCCGGTATCTACAATTTCAGGAAAAAAAAGTAAGTAAAGGCATATAGTAAAATTTAAATAAATATACATACAAGATCTGAAAGTGTGGGTAGATTGATATATTAGATAGATAGAAAAGTTTAAAGAATAAACCAGAAAATGCAGATAAAAAACTGGTCATGCAAAGAAGAGATAAAGAATTATTAAATTATAAAATATTAAGAAGTATGTCGAAAAACGAAAAAGTTAAAGAAAAATATTTTATATCTATATAAAAGGTAAAATAATAACTATGTAATTTCAAAATTGCCATAATTAAATTTGGACTTATGTTTACAGAAAGAGATCAGTTCATTTTTAGAATGTATTATATTGTTACTTTGAGGGGAAGTAATTATAGTTATAGCTTCGGTTGTACACAGGCGACATGACTTAGAGCCCGGAGTATAAGACTTAACTTTTTTTATAAAAGTCCATTTGATTGAGAAGAGAGTATTGTTAGAGTTAAGTTTTTTTAATTAAAGTTGTTAGATAAGTTCCTTGGTTATTATTAGAATTATGGTTGTTAAAAGAAGACATGGGGTTTGATATTCTTTTCTTAATTAATGTTGAAGTAGCGCCGATATATGTATGTACTTTATTAAAAGCTCGAGGTCTGGTATTGTTATTCTCATTATTATTATTATTATTATTATTATTATTATTATTATTATTATTATTATTATTATTATCATCATCATTATTACTAGTTGTATGATTGTAAATGGAAGGGCTGCTCGAATGGTGTATTGGATTAGTAACTATATCAGATGGACGAAGAATAACTTGAAGACGAAATATTAGTGTCAGTTATGGGAGGATTACGTGGGAGCTCAGTAATAGTGCAAGAATATATAACAGATTTTACATATATATATATAAGTGTGTGTATGTGTGTATGTGTTTGGTTGTGAATTTGTGTGATCGTGTGGGTGTGCCCCGCTATCTAATGGCATCCCGTAAGTGAGAAGTATTTATTTCAAATAATTTATCAAGGTAAGCTTATTTTAAAAATATATTGCAGAGAAAATAAACCTTAGAATGGCATAAACATATATATATATATTCACTTCAAAAGTTCTCAATACGTAGGTAGAACTAGTTAATAATTTATAAAATATATGTGGCGATTAAGCTACACTGAATATTCGGCGTTTCATCCACTCTAGGATTTCTCAGGCTTATGCGCGAATTCTGTGGTTGTTTATCTTTTTTATATGGTACTCTTCTATTGAGGATTTAGTTAGCCATTTAGCTTTCTAGTATCCACCGCGCCCCGCCCTATAAGCCAATGGGTATGTATTTTATCGGAAAGAGGATCTGTTTTAGAACTAGGTTAGTTTTTTTTATTTGTTAGTTTATATATATATATATATATATATATATATATATATATATATATATATGTGTGTGTGTACATACATATATATATATATATATATATATATATATATGAACACATATATACACCTATATATACATACATATATGTGTGATCGTTTATGTATATTCATGTTTATTCAATTTGTTTATTTGTTTATTTTCTATTGTTTTTTTTAGTTTTGAAACTATTTTGTATCTCTATCCTAGAGTAAATTTTATTTTGTGAACACAGTTTTTTGCTATTTCTCTTCTACAGTTTAATAGACGTTGGGGTTCTTTAAAATACAGGACAGCAAATTTTTCATGAAGGCATAATATACATGGGTCGTTTAGATGCCTACACGTGGTAGCTTGTCCTATTATTTTCCATTTGACTACCGGCGAATGTCCGCTTTCTTTGAGTTCCCAGTATTTATTCGCTAGTGTTGTTTGTATACGGTGTTTTTCATTGTTGAATGTACTTTTGTGGTCATAGTATCGGGTTTTTAAATCTAAGGAAGTCATGCCAACGTAATATTTCTTGTTATTCGGGGTTTCTTTCGCAAATATTGTTGCCTGCTAAACTACGCTTTTAGTTAGATATTTATTTTGAACTGGGCAAAGTGTGCGGTGTCTACAGTTGCATTTATCTTGCCCAATTCAAAATAAACGTCTAAATGACATCCAATTGCGTAAACAAGAATGCGTGGCCGAAATGTTCTGTGGCCAGATGTTTCTATATAGATTTTGTTCGAGCACCCTTTATAAAGTACTTGTAAAACAAATACAGGCTTGTAATATTGCAGCGATGAGACAGGGGTTTCAACTTGTGTGAGGGTGGTAGGCCGGGTAGATCGAAGATGTTTATTTGAACCCTATTGCGTGTGTGACACAAGTGGTTAGTTTTACTAGTCTCATTTCATAATTCTTTGTTTGTATATTTTGGCAGTTAGGTGCAATATTTTTTTGTAATTTGGAGGAAAAATTAAAAAATCCAAGTTATTCAAAAAAGAAAATATAGAATTAAAACGAGCACAAAACTTTCATAGTCAAGAATGTGTTCCCAAGAAAACAAAGTATAGTTTTAGAACAACCAAACTATAAGATCAATGCATTGATTTTTATTTCATTTCTTTCTTATATTAGCAGGACTTTACACAAATGACCAGTAATGGAATGAAAACTGTGATTGACTTTGTAGGACATCTGTTTACTTATTTAGGGAATATAATGTCATGTTATTTAATGTATATATATATATATATATATATATATATATATATATATATATATATATATATATATATATATATATATATATATGCGTTCTTTGTTGTTGGCCTGTTCTGATTAATGTTATTACACTTATCAGACATCTCAGCATAAGTGTTATACATTACAATTTTAATATCGCAGCAAAAATATTGCAATATTGAATATAGTCTCCAGAGATATACGTGTTTCCAAATGTTTCGTAAAATGCATGTCATCAATTACTATGTTCAAATTATAACTTTTTTTCCGGTGTAACGATACAGAAACATCAGCTACTTCTATGATACGTTGTTGTAAACATTAAAATTCCTATATATATATATATATATATATATATATATATATTTATTCTAGTTTGTATTTACAAATGCTTGCTAAAATGATATATGCACCAAATAATTATTTTTTCATTATACTCAACAAAATCAGCAAAGAGACGAATTTTACAACAGAGTTTTTTTTTACAATGAAAATTTGTCCATCGACAAAGAAAAAAATTGATTGTAAGGGTTAGTTTTTGTGTGTGTGACGACGGCTGGGAGATGTCAATTACGTTGGAAGCCTGTCAGTATGCTCTCTCTCTCTCCCTTATCTCTCTGTTGTTTATTTCAACTGTCGTAAATAAACACCCACTCACATTCTGGAAATGTGATATTAAAGACATTACGTTTTTTTATTTTAATTTGTGTAATTCATAACCCCTTACCTGGTATGTAAATATACTTTGCTTTCAGTGATTATTAAAATTACGGTCATATTGTGGATCACAAGTATGTAGATCAAAAGTCCCTCTGGATGTACGTGTGTGAACATCTATGCTTTTATCGGTGTCGTCCCAGCTCCATATCTTACACCAAAAGAATGAGCAGTATCGGAACAGATACTATACTGATGCGCCTCTCAATTAATATATATGAAATTGCATTTCTGTGATGTAATATCAGACACAATGTCGGTTTTTAATGTAAGAAAAAAATCTAGTAATCCTTTTAATGATAATCTGATAAAATAAATGTGTTAACTTTGAAGTAACTCTACTTCCTTGACCGAGTGCAGAAACGATGAAGCGCCGTATCTGAACAAAAGACAAAAGCCCGGATTTTCGGTATTTTCCCTCACAAAATTTAAAATTGTATACTTAGATAGATTTATATATTTCTGCTCGGAAATGTATTCGCTAGATTGGTCATCAATATACTAATTTTTCGGTGTTTCTGTCCGTCTTTCTTTCTTTATTTATTTATTTACAAAATAAACATACTCTAGCTAAAAGCCTGGTTTTAATGCATGCATCTGCAGATGTATTTTAAGGATACCTATTCATGCTAATTGATTTAGAAGTTATAGTGCTTGCAATTGTCCCAACGGATGTATGCTTTACACGCCAATCCAAACCGTTGCCCTATTCTTCCTTTGGCAACTTTAGTGGCCTGTGATAATATGTTTGAGTGGGTTTAATGTATTCCGCAGATCCATTCATTTTACATGGGTTTCTTATTTTATTATGTGCCAACAGAAATATATGCTCTCAAATCTTTTCAACATTACCCGGATATTTACTACTCATGACACTGCTTTTAATCGGTGGTTGAGCTATTTCTAATGCCAGCGTAGTACTTATCAGGATTCAGGTAGGATTTTACATATTTTATTATTAGACCGCGTTCGTTTACCCTTTATCTTAGTCACAACGTACGAGCGATTTCCAAAGTAGTGATTCTTAGATTCTATTCTACACATTTTGATCAGAGATGAGTGCAAATGGTAATGATGAGTGAACGTGTCTGGATGTTCCATCTCACCGTTGCAGATATGGACGTTCTGGTGCCCTAAGAAAGCAATCACTGTAGTGGACCAGCGTCGAACTGCAGAGATGTATCATTGAATTCCTCCATGTAGACACCATTGAACTGATCTATATTCACCGACAATAACGAAA
>NC_136491.1:36348661-36358661 GCF_053919585.1 Euprymna scolopes
AAATATTTTTACATATATACATTTTTTTTTTATAATATAAATTTATTATATGTAATTATAAATACATTTTATACATTGCTAATATAGTTTTGGATTTTCTTTATTAATATAGTCTGGTTTATCTTAAACGGTTCAAAAGCATCAGGATAACGAACAAATGTTTATTTAACTGTTTAAATATTGTATTTTTATCCCCACCTTGTTATATATATATATATATATATATATATATATATATACATATATGAATGTATAATTAAAGTACATGTGTATGTTTAAACATTTCCACGTACATGATTAATTGCCTTAATAAAATACAGAGAATCACAGATCTGAAAACACGCTGTGGCATATTTTATACACATTTAGTAGTACGTTTACAATATAATTTTAAAGTCTCTAGAGACTTTAAAATTATGTTGTACAGTAAACGTATAACTAAGTTTTATACACATTTTTCAGATTCGTTTATACTTTTGATTTGTTACGAACGTGTCACAATTTCAATTTGCTTACTTATATACATCTATTTCTAATTACACATATGGAAATTATGTATATGTATATATGTAACATTGTATATTAACGCGTGGCAAAATATCCGCTGCCGAAGCAGATGAACGTGTAAAGTTAAGAAGAAAATGGCTGACAACTTATCTCCGATGAGCATGAATTCAATAATATATTGTTTGGTAACGGACTCACGTTGAACGAGTGTACATTTACATATAAAACGAGACACTTGATGTGTCCGAGCAGCAGAACAGTCAGAAACCTTATTTGTGAAACAACATTCATCAAAGAAAACCATTGTTCGAGCAATGTTAATTGCAAAATAAGTTTATAGGACATACTTTATCAATTTTAACACCGAATGACAATGAGTATTAGACTTTGATATCTCAACACTCTATCTTACTTGATAGAATCCAACGCACATCGTAATATATTTGGTCCTATTAAAATAGGACACAAACTCATTGAACATGCCGTGCACGAATGCCCGTCAATCTGATGTCGTATGTACGTTAGGCACGTCAACATAGTCCGTTATGATAATATGTGCGCTCAGCTAACATGGCGTTTCCTGATATTTTTATGTGTGTTTGTGGCTTCTTACATATTGTTGTTTTCAGATAATACCATAAACAGTTTACAAATGTAAGTAATTTCCTGAAGTAGTTTGAGAAAATGCAATTAAATCATCTGAGGTGATGCAAATAATAATAATAATAATAATAATAATAATAATAATAATAATAATAATGTAGATTATCACTCTAAACTAAACCACATATTATTATTATTATTATTATTATTATTATTATTATTATTATTATTATTATTTGCACCTCTTTTTTACAGCAAAGCAAATCAATTTAATGCTCCACATTTTTTTATAATTTAAATAAAATGTTCGCTTCATTCATAGAAAGAAATAACTGGATAGTTAACAAAGCCCACGCACTCATCATGGTACAAATGGTTTTCTAAAACCTGACATTATTATTTAGAAATTCATTCGGAACCATGTGAGAGAGTATTGTTAAATCTTTTAGGCTTACATCGTTTTCTCATTTTGCCTTTAAATCGTCGACTATTTTCAACTGTTTATGAAAACTTTCAAGTAACATGTAGCATGGTGTAGACTAATGACGAACTGATACAGTTGGCCTTGTTTAAAAATCAAAATAAATCATTATTTTGTCTTACAATTTTCAATCAATTACAGATAGCATACGTGATCACAAATATACGCGGAAATTGTTTATGAAAACAAAATTAAATTTACAAAAGAACAGCAAATATCTTATTAAATATTTATACATTTTAAAAGAATACAAATCAGAGGCAGAGATCGTATCGGAATCGGAAATTTAGAACGGAATCGGTAACTGTATAGGAATCGGGAAAAAGTTTAGTATCTTCCCATCATTAACACACACATACACACACACGCACACGCACATATATATATATACATATATATACATATATATATATATGATTAGTTTTTTTGGAAAAAGAATTCCAGCAGAGTGCTCAATTAAAAGGAAAATCCAAATTTTAAGAGCGTACTTATATTTTGTGTACAGAAAGTTGTTAGTTGAGACAGGTCATTGGTACCGTCGGTTTCAAGCCCGATAATAAGGCCCGTTTAAGGTATCCTTATCGAGCTCTCTTCAGCCAATATTCGTCTATCTTACAACCGGAAGTGTGAAGTATATATACCTCGCGAATCCACGTTCAAATCTCGTTTTGTTTAATCCCCCCCTTTTTTTTTTTTTTTTTAATCTATCTATCTATATATATATATATATATATATCTATATATATATATATATATATATATATATATATATATATATATATCGGGTAATGTAATACCTAATTTTCAACTTTTAATTATTTAAATTTAAGATCTAATTTCGAAAAAATGTTTTTTTATATGAATTGATTTTAATTTTAACCCCATTTAATTTTAAAATCTCTTTCCTTATGTATAAAAACTTTAAAATCTGTATTGGTATCGGTTAAAAACTTAAAAATTCGTTTAATTATATCGAACATTTAAAAATTTCCAAAAATACGTTTAAAGTTTTAAAAAATATATTTTTAATTATATCGAATCACGTTTAAAAATTTCGAAATACGTTTAAAAATTATTTTTTTAAAACCCAAATCTTTCAAGGTTGGGAAGTGAGTATTTATCTATCCTAAGTGATTTCCCTAGTTTATTAACATTATTATATTTTTCTATAGTTTTAAATTCGAACAATTAACAAATTAAACAAAACGAGATTTGAACGTGGATTCGCGAGGTATATATACTTCACACTTCCGGTTGTAAGATAGACGAATATTGGCTGAAGAGAGCTCGATAAGGATACCTTAAACGGGCCTTATTATCGGGCTTGAAACTTACGGTACCAATGACCTGTCTCAACTAACAACTTTCTGTACACAATATATATATATATATATATATATATATATATATATATATATATATATATATATAATAAAATAAAAAAATTACAATTAAATTTACCAAAATGCTCCAAGATGGTAAATCTGAATATATTATAAATATTAAAGAATAAATATTTATAAAGTTATCTCAACCAGACGTAAAAACTCGATAAAACCAAATAGGAGATACAGCTTATAATAAGAGTAATAGAATTAAGGACTATCAACTTATTGAGTGTTTCCTTTTCAAATTAGATATGTTTTAACTCATTTCAAAGTGTTTTTAACATGTGTTATTAACTATTTACTCTTTTATATATATATATATATATATATATATATATATATATATATATATATGCATATAAAATCGTCAACGTGTACGTGTGTCTGTGTGTCTGTGTGTCTGTGTGTGCCTGTGTACATTTCCCTACGCAATAAGTCTGTCAATTTTTAGTCTACAGACTCGAAATTTGATATACAGGGTACTGAGATTTGGGATAATCTATGTGGTCGGTTTTCGGCCAGAATTTAGCTGTTAAAGGGTCTAAGTTCAACGATTTTACCTTTAAGAACTCTACCAAACTACTATGACAATTTGAGGTCCAAACACTTGAAATTTTATATCTAGGTTCCTTGGACATGGATCTAACTTAATAACTTGATTTGAGCCCAAAACAATAAATGTTAAGGGGTCATAATAGGGGTCAAAGTTTAAAAAAATTGACCTTTTTTTTGTAGTTGGTCAGCATACACCTCCAAACACCCGGGCAACGCCGGGCACCCATGCTAGTATATATATATATATATATATATATATATATATATATATATATATATATATATATATATATATTATCGAAAAGAAGTATCGGTTGCATTATTATATTTTAGTATTGCCGGCTTCGAAAACGCATACATGCACGTCTACTCAAGTCTGCTTAACCGTCACTCTCGCGCAAAACGCACACGCAAACGCACACACATACGAACACACCCACACACACGCACATATAAGCGCGCGTGCGTATTAGGTGTCTGTTTTTGGCAGAAAGTTGAAGAGAAATAGGAAGTTACGGATAGAATGTCTGGCAGGTGACATAGCTTAACGGCATGAGGCGAACATAATGCATTTATCTAATTCATTTAGGACGAAAAATCAATACACATGCACTGATTGATACAAGGAAAAACAGAAAAATCAATTATTAGCGAACAGACCATGATGAGTAAACAAAAAGAATTGGCTAGATGTTAAAACAGATTGATCTGTATGTAATGTAACCACGCTGAAGAGTCTTGAAACGTCAAATTAATTGTCTTTGTATATATATATATAAATATGTATATATATTTTTGTTTTTGGACTGTTCGGTCGAACAATAAATTTTATTATCAATTTCAACTTACAGTTTTAATTTCTTTTCTTTTATAATAAGCATTGCTGAGGAGTTTCACTTATTCCTGCCTGATAATCCTCTGGAACATTAAGGAGGTAGGGGAGGGGCTACCAAGTGCTACATCTTGATCAAGGATGACCTGCTTTATATATATATTAGAAAAAAGAAATTGAAACTGTAAGTTGAAATTTACAATCAAATTTATTGTTCGACCGAATACTCCAAAAAACAATTTACAATGTCCTTATTCCGCGGAGTTTCAAAGAATGCAAATTATGCTGATGTCTTTCTGTCCTCTGATGAGAAGAATAGGAAGAATATCATTCTTTTAAACTCTGTGGAATAAGGACTTTGTCAATTGTTTTTTTAGAGTATTCGGTCGAACAATAAATTTAATTATCAATTTCAACTTACAGTTTTAATTTCTTTTCTTTTATAATAAGCTCTACTTTGTATTGTGTGTGTATTGAGCTTTTATTTTGTTAGGATTAAAATATCTATATATAAATACTGGTATTTATATTAGATTGAAGTTTACCATTGCTTATATCAGGTAAACACTGCTTCTCATTTGATTTCATATATATATATATATATATATATATATATATATATATATATATATATATATATGTATATATGCATATACTACGGACACACACATGTGTTGGGGTGGAGAGGGTTCCCGTAAGCCGTGGTGAAGGCAACCTTTCTAGGAGAAGCAAATCTCTCATTAAAAAAAAAAACATAAATTATCTGCATTAAGCTGGTCTGCAGTTTAAATTGTTGCTGGCTATCTTGCTCTTGCTTGTTGTTGGATCTCAACATTTTGAACCGAGAGAGAGAGAGAGACTTAGGTGTCGTACAAAGCTAAGCCTTTGTAACATCATCTGTGTATAGATACTCCCTCAGGCATTTGTCTATTAAAATGGTCCTGTGGCGATGGAAGTCATTTTTGGGCTCATGGACTTTAAGTGTCTGAGGGAGGTGCACTCGTCTGACAAGACGTTGCAATCATATTTTTATATATATATATATATATATATATTAAATTTATTTATACAAACATTAATGGCTACATATGTGCATACATGTTTCTGTAATCACCCGCGTTGGGGGATTACGTCTTCAGGCCAAGAATTACCGTCGAGAACTGATATTTCAAACAAAAACATTTTCTTATTTCGTTAACAAAGTTACAATGTAATCTGAGTAGGAGTTATAAGCGGGGTGGGGACAAGTGAGATCTTTGAAGATAATAAACATCCTCTTTTTTATTTCCCTTTCTTTTTATCCATCCCATCTTTTGGTTTTTATGGCATAAGGTCCGTGAGAATGTAGTATTTTTGTCTTGCAGTCCGTAAATTAAAAACACTTCTTATGGTCACTGAGTACTGACCGGTGACACGTTACCTCTAGTCTCTGTTCGCATCTTCCAGTGCAAACTTTACTGATCACAGAGTTTTACATATTGTCAAAACTTGATTTCAAATCTCTGTTTTCAACTCATCGCTAGATAGATAGATACTTATATAAACAGATAGATATATAGATCGTTAGACAAACAGACACATAGGTATATATAGATAGATAGATAAATAGATGGATACAGATATAATAAGATTAATAGATAGATTGCCAGATAAACATATAATTTATAACGCCTCCCCGACTGTTATCTTCCGGCTATATATATATATATATATATATATATATATATATATATATATATATATATATATATAACGAACTTTTGATCTACATACTTGACATTTAATATCTAGGATAGTAAGGTAGGTGGAAGACGTTTTAATTTGTTTTCCTCTGGAAGAACTTACTAAAGTGGCAAAATAGTAGAATGTCAGAATTATATGTAAGGGCGTCTATTTTTTATTGTTTCATGACTGCGTTTGCATTGTCGAGAAACATGACAGCGTGTTTTTATTAAGAATACGTTTTTTGAAATCACCTTGGAAATATCGTTTCAAGCATGTGTAATGGTCATCGTACTATACTCAATGTCTATAGGTTTTGGTTTCGATCTCAGCTCGGATATTTTTTTTTTACCTTTAAGAAGTGAACTGTTAAGAAAAAAGACGTAATACTCGCATGAAGATGCCTACATTTCTGTATTAATTAAAATACAGTATTTATGCGTATATTTACGATCAGGAAACGTCATGCTGCATGCTAGTTTATTGTATACTGGCGAGGAGTATCCGGCGTTGCCCGGGTGTTTGTAGGTGTGTGTGAAAAAACAGGTGCCCGTGAAAAAAAAACCCTTGACAACGCGCAGTTGGAAAATAGTAAAGTGTGAAAAAAAACAGGTGTCAGACGATAGGTATTCAGCAGTCAGCATTTTGTGCGGGACAGTTTTTATTGAGGCCAATAAATCGGTTTGTTTGTTTTTAAAAACCCGCTTCCCCGTCTGATATGACGAAGTCGACAAACGTCCACTGACTCTGGACCTGTTATTAGAGTCGAGTTTCGCTTTGTGTTTATACCGAAAACCGAATGTAACGCGTGCCGATGCGGGAAATGTCGAATAATTAATGTTCGAAAGTCAATAAAATTAAATAGACAGCCGAGCTCCGTGGTTAAGTGTGAGATATTACAATTTATAGACGATATAAAAAGTTTTAAGAAGTTGTGAACCGACAAGCGCTTCTCTGAAAGAAGCCTTTTGTGGATATCGAGGAAAAGCGTGCATACATACATACGTACATACATACTTTTTCGCTTATATATATATATATATATATATATATATGCACTCAAAATGATATTTGTCACTTATATGTCTTGACCAAAAACACAGAATTTTACTACAAATTTAGCTAATATACATCTTCCTGATTTGCTCAATTAATGGGAATGTGCAGCTACGCCTACACAAAACGAATACATTGTGCCAATTCCGAACATTGACGTGGCGATTTGTACTCTTCTTTATGCAAACGAAAACATCCTTTATGATAAAACGGCTTGTCTTCTTTGATTTGTACATTAAATACGATATTTTTTTTAATTTCTTATGACAAATTGTAATAACATTTCGAGTGCGATTTCATATGCAGATGTGCTTGGAAGAGCTTCATTAGAATCGATCGCTACATGCTTCAATGGAAAACACTGATATGTGCATACTATATGAAAGTATAGATGACCCTCTGGGGTTATAGACGATATCTCTGTCTCTCGTTCCTTCACAGACAGTTTAACATCGTAGCCTTCTGCTGAAACGTAACCTTTTAATACGAAAGAATGGGTCAAAACGACAAGGGTAAAATACGTCACCCAGCGATTAAATTTGGTATTACTAAGGCCATGACAACAGCATATTCTTTTCATTGTTTTGACCCTCGAATATATATCCTACATTGATAGACACAGTCACTCAATCAAGAACCACATCAATCTATATAAAAGCATATAAGATATCAACAAATACACACCAGAGAGTCAAAACAATGAAAGTAATATGCTATTGTGTTAGCCCTAGTCATTACGATCGATATAAATAGTTAGAAATCACATTGAATTAAATCTAAATAAAGTATAACATTGAGTATATACAGTTATAGAAAACTAAATAGTTTGGATCCTATTTTATTACTAATAAGCGATACAGAAATATGGCTTACTATTCCAGTACATTATTTCCAAGAAGTGTATTCATGTGGAACTTCGTTGCCTCTTAGGATTAATGGGTTGGATTGAATGGGGTTAACGACTTTTTCAGCCTTTTTTTTATTTTTTTGACCATAAACAATTGGAAGAGCTTTTCAAAAGAGATTAGTTGTGTGCATATTTCAGATGTTGTATTTATTGTTGAATATGTATATATGGATGTCTTTAGGTTTTCTCTGATCTTCATCTATATATTGACTTTTTTAGGCATGATAAGATATTCATTGGGTTTACTTTTTCAAAAAGGTCCTCCATATTGTTTTCCACATAGTATAGTTTTCTGGTTGGGGCAAGATCAGTACATTTAACTTGGATGTGTTCCACTGTGAGCCTCTCTTGGCATGGGATGCATTCTGGTGTTGATTCTTCATTGAGTATATATGAGTGGGTTATACTAGTGTGTCCTATGCGTAGTCGAGTCAGTATTATATCTTCTCAGCGTGATCTTCTGGTGTTTGGACATCGTTCCTTAAGTTTAGATTTTATGGAGTATAGGTTGCTGTTTTTATGTTGATTTCATCGTGGTTGCCATTTTCTTTGCATATGTGCTTTTATCTGGGGTCTAAGGTCATACTTAACCAACACTGATAGTACTGAACCACCTTCTGCCACCACTACCATCAGTCCAACCCCAAATACTACTATCACCAAAACATGCTTAGCCACACCTATCTCTGTGCTAGAAAGTGATAAGTGTACGACACAAGAGTCAACACATTCTGCAGAGATAAACCACACGACCTAGGCTACAGCTAGTGTCTCAGAGGGAGGTAAGTAACTTGTTATCGTCTCTCTTTTCAATGGTTGATTCGATGTCAGTTGGGAGATGTGAAGATTTTTCTGCAGCTGTATCTGTCCTCTCATAGCCTTAGATTCCCCACATGGCTGGGGATTCAGACAAAAATAATGAAAATTATAAGTTAGGAAACCAAGAATAAATTCCAATTATTTATTTTCAATGTGATGTCCCTTCCTTTCGATTAGACGTTCAATTCTCTGTCTGAAGTTACCAACCGAGGCACGCAGCGTTTCCTGAGGTATTTAAGCCCATTCACTCAGAAGAGATGTCTTCAAAGCATCAACACTTGGATGAGCAACAGAACAGACATTTGCCTCCAACTAAGACCACACCGAAAAATCCATGGAATTCAAATCAGGCGATGCAGCAGGCCACATCTCCTTACTCCAGAATCTTGGGAAATGACGTTGGCACCAGTCCTGAGTTTTTCTGGAGGTGTGGGATGGTGCTCCATTTTGTTGGAAGGTGAATTTGAAGCATTTCCAGCATTTGAAGAGATGAAGTGTTTCTTCATCTCTTCAAATGCTGGAACCAAAATATCGTTAATGTAGCGATCTGTGTTGATCTAAACCCTCTGCTCCACGAAAATCAGAGGCGACTTCCAAGATTTGGAGACTGCAGCCCACACCATGAGGGAAGTCGGCTTTTGTCGCGGGAAAACTATTCTCACGGAGTCATCAATGTCTGCTGAAGATTTTTGTGTAAACTCTGTCGTTCTGATTGTTAACAGTCGCTTCAATTGTGAAGAGTTTTTCATCAGAAAAAACGATCTCTCGCTCTGCCGTGCCAGCCTTCAGTTCTCCAAGAAGAATCTTTGCTCTTTCAAGTTCCTTGTGCTTTTGGGCAGGTGTGAGGTACTGTCTCTTTCTCATCTTGTAGGGGGACAACTGGAGATCGTTTTTTACGATGGTTCTCATCGAGGTCACGCTCACATTCATGTCTTTAGCCATTTGTCTTGCAGATCTCTTCGGGTTCCTCCTTACCCTCTCTCGGACAGCTTTAATCACCTTCCTTGTTCGGGCAGTGCGAGGTCTTCCACTCCTAGGACGGTCTTCAGATGTACCAAGTTCCTTAAATCTGTTCACAACATGGTACACGGTGCATTTAGCCACTTTCAAGAGCTTAATAATCTCTGAGT
>NC_136491.1:36363661-36406161 GCF_053919585.1 Euprymna scolopes
TACCATCAGCTTCTTATATATATATATATATATATATATATATATATATATACTATAATAATTAAATACCTACAGACAAAAGTGTTTCATCCTTTCGGGAATCTTCAGTGCAGGGTGTCACGATAAATACCAGTCGAACCCGGCAACATGAACCATCTGGCTCTATTAGCGGAGACCGTATCCATTCGGCTATCATTAACCACATGAAATAACGTTGAATTTAAACATTTTAATTTTAAATGTTCTTTACGTCAGTCAGACAGTGATCTAATCGTTATACGATGATCTATGCATAAGAGCTAAATTGACCGACTTTAATTCAACTAAAAGTGCTCAACGATAAGAAACTAATTTCTTAAAGGGGCTGAATATATATATATATATATATATATATATATATATATATATATATATATATATATTGGTGATTATTTTCCCTTAGTGACAGAGCCGCAGTTTGCCTCTTATAAATATGTTTAACCGATAAATAGGTCAAAAAGATAAAATCTGGTAGTTTTAAATATTAAATACCGTTCAGGTTTAATAGAAACTTTTCCATGATATTTCTCAGCTGACATCCAAAGCTATTGTATTGCCATTTTACCAATATGCAAGCAGATTATTTCGGCGTAAAAGTAAATGATAGAAAGCAATACTTGCAGAGCTTGGCTCGTTCACGCTACTTCAGAGTCTGTCAGGACGAATTGTTTGACAAACATCGCGTGATACGAGAAACGAGGCACGGCCATTTGATAAGGAAGTTAATACCATTTAATATGCGTAGACATCTTTCACCGTCGCTTTTGTCGAACGCGTTCGCTAAGGATTTGTTTTACTAGTTATTTTTTTTTGTCTCTTTTTATATTCTCTTTCTCATTGTTTCTTTCTTTCTTTTTTTTTTTCATTCTTGATGTGACCTTGGGTAGCGTTGTCTGGAACTGTCAGGTCAGTTGAATAAAGTTACTTAGGTTAAAAACTCTCCAGGCAATGGGAGTTTTTGGCATTGTGTTCAGACATAATGTTTTCAATCTATACAATAAGAGACGCACATATGAATCGTGTAATACCAGCGAGTACCACTATTTATTCTCATTTCATTTCATTTCATATAAGTATGAATCAACAACGTCAAATTTACAGGCATACTTTTATGCATATATCACTTTCTATTTCTACGTGCAAGCCGCCCAACATGGCACGGTCCTAAAATACACATGAATATGATATTTTGATTAATGAGAATTCGTGTTTATTATTATATTATATTGTACCAAATACAGGATGACCCCAAAAAGACGGGCCCAACTCTAAGTAGGCCCCGTTTCTTAGTGTTTTGTCCGAATGAAATGAAACTTTGGTCATAATAAGTTTATTATATTCAAAACATCACATCAAAACACTAGGGTCTTTGGTCTCTTTTTTTCCTCCGTTGACTGTAAAATGCTCAGAAAAACAATTGAATGTCCTCCGTTTTTTTTTTTTGGGGGGGGGTCACCTTGTATATAGTAATGATGAAAAAGTTAAAAATTGACTCGTGCGCCAAATTCGATATATATATATTTTTTTTAAATAGGAGTCACCACTTATCAAGCCCCTGAGGCGACTCGAGGATAAGGGTTATTGAGTGTGTACAGTAATCAATGGTATAATATCGTAGTAAGCGTTATTAATGGAAATTTAGATTGGATTACTTAAGGGGGCGATACACAAAGAATTTGTTTATGTTGGACTTGAAGACAACCAAGTTGCAATCAGCTGGGAAGCAGACAAATGAAAGAATTCAACGGGCGTGCAAGAAGCATTGTTCGTAGAATTTACGTTTTTATTTAGGCACAGTTAAAGAGTGGGGAAAGTTATTAATAGTGGCTTCAGCCAGACGGGTGTTTTTCGAGAAAGATTGGCGAGGGGGGATCAGGGACTGGAGCTCAGACGAGCACTGGCCGTGGAAGTAACGATGAAACAGACAGACTCGCGACGTCCCTTATGTCGGAAAGATGTTGCAGGGAAGAGACACGAGCGCCCTCTACTAATGTCCGAAGTCTATTTTGTACTTTTTCAAGGCAGGATAAGCTGTTTCTAGTAGCTCCTGCCCAGATGTGCCAACAATACTCCATCTCTGGACGTACTTGGCCTTAAAATCGAAACCAAAACCTTTACCTTACGATTTATTTTTTTTCTTTGTAATATAAAGACATGTTTTCGGCAAGCTAAAAATAAAAACATGAAACAATAGGTATTAGTTCACGCATGCGTAGTCGTAATGCCGTTCGACTTTTACCTGACAAATTTCATTCTTATATTTAATTAGCTCATTTTACTACAGATTTCTTCACTTTTCGCCGATTTTCCCGAATAAAACTTTAATATAAAGTTTTGCATGTTTGAAGTTGCATGTCCGGAGACCAAAAACTGACAGAGGCGTTTGGTATGCAACCTCTTTTAAACAAATATATATATACGTATAGCTAAGCATATATAGAAAGATGTTTGTATTTACTATAAACTTTTTACGCAAATATTACGGAAGTATGAATCCTGAAGAATATCTGCATAAATATAATTACACATAAGAGTTAACTAAAGATGATCATCCCATAAGAAAACCGAAAAATCTTATGGAGAAATAATTATTATTAATGTTTAAAATAATACGCAAATAAGCTAGATCTTTTGCAAATTAATGTAATTCAACGACCTATGTATAACAACATTGTATTTTCTTTTGAATTTCGTAAATAATAGTCAATCCCTCACTATCCAACAATTATTAGGTTGTTTACCGAGAAGACGAAAAGGCTTGCCAGTCGGTTTGCCTCAAACTCCAGATTGGACCAAGCAAAACACTCCCTCCCTAACTTTCCTTTCCGGATTAACACCACACTGGATCATCTGAAAATTACCCCTTCTCAGGTGCATGGTATAATAAAAAAAAAACCTAGACACCTCAAAGGCATGTGGACCCAATATCATCTCTACTGTGCTTTTAAAAAATGCTCCGCTGATGTAGATCCAGTCCTCTCCAAACTTTACAATAAATGCCTTAACGAATCTTGCTTTTCTGACTGCTGAGAAACTATTTCTGTGATACCAGTTTACATAACTTATGACAACAGGACCCGTTCATTAAATTACCGCCCCATAAACTTCATCATGCTTTCCGCCAAAATATTTGAGTCCATAATAAACTAAGCTCTAGTCGATCATCTTACAGCTGCTAAACATCGTACTTACCAACAATATTTATTTAGGCTAGCTCGTTATCCAGTAGACATCCTGACTTTAATCTCTGAATGCATATATCATACACTGGACAAAGCCGGGAGGATAAAGCGGTAGCCCTAGATACATCTAAGACTTATATATATATATATATATATATATATATATATATATATATATATATATATATATACATATATGCATACACACACACAAACACACACACACACACACATATATATATATATATATATAGCTTAATAAAATTACATTTCATTCCTCTGCCTTAGGATATAAATAGACGATATATTGAAACCATATTTTCTGGCCGAAAGGCATTTTTTTATTACATGGGAAATCTTATATATTAATACGAAATAGAGGCCATTATATGAAAAAGCAACTCTATATATGGAGTTAATTTGGTTTTTCACCCGTCGCATTTAACTTTTATGTTAATGGTAATTGATACATTTTACTGAGAAAAAAACTCGAAATGCTTAGTAAATCATATGGTAAATATCAAGGAGGAAAAAAGTTGCTTAGTTGCAGTTATTTCACGTCATATATCTAATTTCACCGAGTTGTTTCGAAGAATTTTCTTTTCAAAATGATTATACTAGGCACCTTAAATATTTTTCCAGACTTTTGTCGTATGGGCACTTTAATAGATGGTACACCCATGAAACTCGCATCCCCTTTTATGTAATCTCCTCCGGCTGCAATACACCTGTCGTATCATTCCAAAAACTTCTCTTGTGTGACAGTGTAAATGACCCTCGTAACAGCCTCTTTAATGCCCTCAATTTTTTCATAAAACCTCTAAAGTTTTCCTTGAGCAAAATAATTAACCAAGGGTCACAGGGAGTACAGTCTGGACTATAGGGTGAGTGGGGAACTGTCTTAGTGCTCATCTTAGGCTAATAGTTTGGTCTACTCTGAGCATCCTTATGACAAACATCGCGCAAAAATTCACATTTTCAGTTCCTCGGGATTATTGTTGTATACCGTTCCCACACTGACATGAAACTGTGCAATTATTATCTCTATAGACACACGACGGTCCTTTCCCATTAAATTCTTTATTTGACCAATCAACTGTAGTGCTTTAATTTTCTTATTCCTCTCACATCTTTCACTACTACTCACAGAAACCACACTTTCCTTGAGTCTCTTATGCCACCCAAAGAACTGATGCTCGATACAGGTAATATGGTCCATTCCGTTTGTTTCCGTGGATATTTTTCCAAGTTTAAAACAGATTTTTAGTGCATATCATACAGATTACATCTTTCGATTTCGCCAGCTGTGACAATTCTGATTTAGTAGCCTGTATTTATTCTGCTATATTTCTTCGTTGCAGCTTGAAATCATAATAATTGGTTAGTCGTCTTATAAGATGTATAGCAATAACATATTGCATTTTCAAGAGTCAACGGCTATTTTAAATGCCAATACAAAAAAAAAAGTCTGGAAACTTATCGAAGGCACTTCGTAGTACTTTTATATAAGTCGCGTCTAAAAATCTGTGTTTCGGAAAGCTCTTATGCACAACAAGTACATCCGCTAAATTATGGTGAGTTCTAGGTGACATTTAATAAGTTGTTAAAAGATCAAACCTTATTAATGATAATACTGCAAATACAATTAAGTATTACTTATTTTCTACTCGGTCATCTATTACGAAAATAGAACCTCGTCGATAACATAACTTCCGTAGAGATTCCCTAGCTGGACGTACAAATTTCCGAGTCGGACATAAATGTTTAGATTTTGATTACATCCAATTGAAGAACATCGGAAGTAATATCGGCCGAAACGTCATGAGAATGACTCTGACGATAACGACGGTAGTCTGAACAACCTAAGGAACACGGTAAAAAATATATATGTGAAATAAAATGTTGAAAGATATTCTAAAAGTGGTTTTATATAACAATGGATTTACCATTTAAGACGTTTTGTTATATTTATATGTTGCTTAATTTCTTTGTAGAAGAATATCAAACACTCATGTAATCGCGATAAATCGTTGTGTTCTCAGCGTATCAAACCTGAACACCGCATCCTAACTTGCATTCTCGTCTTTTAATTCCTTTAATAATTTGCGTTTCAAGTGCTCAACAAACAAACTAAAAGTCGTCTTTACCATTCTGAATTTCAATATAACGAGGCCATACAATATCATTGTAAATAAGACTTACCTAACAATTGGGTAACGTCGTTTAGCTACAACCACTTTTGATAAGTTTCTTTTTGTTTTCTCTCTCCGTGGATATGAAGATAAACGGAATTTTTACAAGTTGAATTACTTTCCAAGAATTACTACTCCGTTGAACACAATGTTACGGGACTGTTTCTCTGCTGACTATAACATGGATGTATTCAAGATAAATGTTTACCAATTTTTGTTTAGCCGTCCTCTTAAATAATCAAACTTTGCTCAGTTTTAATCATCCTGAAAAATAATCTAGCAAACTTATATACTTATTTTGAGCGAAAATGTAACTTCCTCATAAGCGATGCAAAAAATCTTTTAGTTACAACTAGCGAGGGCGCCTGGCGTTGCCCGGGGGTTTAGAGGTGTGTGTGGGGTGTAAATCAAAACGAAGCCAGGTAATACCCTTGTTTAAATATTATATTAAAAATGTTAAAACTTCTTTACAAAATCCGAAAAAACAAAAACACGCACAAAAAAAAACAGCGAACGTGATGGAAAAAACAAAAACAAAACCAAAGCAAACGAACGATGTTAAAACTCCTAAGCGGGGCTGCCCAGCGTTGTCTAGGTGCTTGAAAAAAAGTTGTTGGGAGGGAGGCAGGCAGGCTCGAAACCTCAGCCTTGATGCGAAAGCGAAAAAAAAAAATAAAAGAATCGTGATGATTAACTCGACGCTAAAAAGGGAGGGGAATGAGAATCGATTAAATTTAATGATTAAAAAGTGATTGGCAGGTGCGTAAATTTAATGAGGTCAAAATAAATTCCGCATTTGATTTTGGCTGCGGGGCAGTTTTTTTGTTGTTGCTGTGGGAAAAATCAGCTCCCCGTAAACAAGGCAGATAGCCATTAGTCGTGTACTCTCGTGTAATGAATGAATGCGTGAATGTAGGATTGACAAAGAATTCTTAAAGGTAAAGTAAAATGACCGAAAAATGGGCTGAAATGACTTAAATAAATAAAAAGTAAATAACTTAGAATGACTTTAATGAAATTAAGGATGAATTGAATGCCCTTGAGGATGACTTGAATGCTTAAAACTAACTGGAATCCTTCAAAAACAACTTGAATGATCTGGAGAATGACTTGAATGGCTTTGAGATTGTCTAGTTGTGAAGTGGGTGATCAGTTTACATTAAGTTAATACAAAAAAGTGATCCCCTACTTTATATCACAAAGTTACAAGCATGTAGTAAGAACAGATAATACACTTTGATATTGACCAAAAGGCCAAGAAAAGCTTAAAAAGCTAAGAACAGCATCTATTAACATCAGACCTTTGATCTTAACCAAAAAGGCCAAGCACAAAAGTGTTACGGAGAGACCGACAGACCGACCAACGGAGTGACTTATAGAGTCGCTTGCACGCGACTAAAATGAGGTGTCAAAATGAAAAGCAATTGTCTGATATAACGGTTTTCACCGCATTGATCAAAGCTGATTTGCTTTCTGGACGCCCCTAGCGCGAAGGCCGAGGAAGAAACATCGTTTCAATTTAGTTTCACTTTATTTATACTAAAAAGCCGAACAAACACGCGACACAGCGAAATAGCGCGACGTTTTATAAAAGTCGATCAAAATAAATCTAGACACGACGTCCCTTCGCAAATCATACATATTATTATCTAGGGGTATATAAAGAGTTCTAAGAAATAGGAACTCCCACCTCGGCGAAAAAAGTATTTCTTGAACATACAAAAATGTGTGCGGCGCATTGGCCTTTTCTCTCTCTCTCTCTCTCTCTCTCTCTCTCTCTCTCTCCCTCTCTTAATATATATATATATATATATATATATATATATAGATGGTTCAAATACAATTGTGTTAGTTATTTTTATTACATCAGTCAATGGACAATGGGACAACACGAAGTTTTGCAGTGTAACAAGACAAATGTTCCTCGTATTCTTTTCAGATATATCATTGAGTAAAATCTGACAAATTTGGAAGAATGCCTGCTGATGGCAATCGTTACGTAAGCAAGAAGGTTCCATATTGATGAAAAGACCAGCATATGGATAAATAAAGAAAAGAAACAGACAAACGACGAGAACTCGCAAACTAGAGTGACAGACAAATAGCTTGCTGAATGTGTCGTTCGAGGCACAGGACTACTGTAGTTAGCATGTAATAACAATTGATTGTCAAGGACGTATATCACCATCATTCTCGAATGTTTCTTTTTATTAATTTGTTTTGTATCAGTCAGATGGTTCTGTTTTTGGCAGTGGTTTACCTAATATTATTCAAGTTGGAATCCTTTCGAAAATGCCATTGTGTACTTAGAGCTGAATCGCGTGAATGTTTCTAACATCCTAAAAAACGTGGTTTTTTAGAACGAATAAGGTTTGACGTGTAACACTTACGCATTCTAGCTTTATTTTAAGAATTCTTTGTCACTTATTTTACTCTAGTTTTTTGTTTGTTCTTTTTATTTTGGCTTGATTTCTAAAATTAATTCAAACATTTCGATTTGATGTTGATCAATATCCGGCGCATCACATACCTTATAATATTATTGAAAAAAAAGTACAATTCTAGAATGTTAACAACGAGTAAAAGTTATAGACCATTTAATTAGAATAAGTGCTTTATGACAAATTGTTGATTGAATACGGTAAAATGTTTTGTCATCTTGGTATTAAACATGTTTAGGTCACGACACTGTAAGTATATAACATATCATTATATTTAAGGATTAATGAACGCTCCCTATGCGATTTATCGTCTCAGGTTAGTTAATAGGTTAGTCTGTATACATGTTAGGCTTTAATAGGAAATAGTACATCAGTTTTATACAGAATGTCATAGAATTATCTATCTGTTTTGAAGTATGATTCATTAAATAAACATTTGTTTAAGTTTGAGAGAAGTTGTATATATGTGTACACCTGGTGCGTACATAGTCTTATAAGATTTGATCCGTACGTCCATCGCGCTTAAATTAAAAATAAAATCGATTATTAATCTATATATATAAAAGCGAAGATGTATTATGTATGTATGTATGTATGTATGTATGTATGTATGTATGTATGTATGTATGTGTGTTCGCTTTTTCCGTATGTCTACAAAAGGCTTTTTTCAGAGAAGCGGTCTGTCGTTTCACAACTTTCTAAAACTTTTTATATCACATATAAATCGTAATATCTCACAGTTAACAACGAAACTCGCCTGTCTATTTAATTTTCTCGATTTCGGGAAGATAAATATTCAACATTTGCCGCTCGCCGCATGTGGGTTAGTCTTTTTCCTATAACATCTTGGGAAAATAAAAATAAAAAAGCGTTCCGCAGTAAATGAAATACTATCCCGCAGTCAAACTTGACCTCATTAAAACGAGCACCTGCCAAATCCAAGTAATTAAATAAATTCAAACGTGTTTCTGTTTGCATCTCGCGGTGGGACAGTGGTTAACGTCACACGTTTTTTTTTTTTTCCACAGTTTAATTTACAACTTTGCCTCAACAGTTCGGGTTCGATTCTCATACTTACTTTTTTTAATCCCCCCAACCCCGGAGTTTCCACACACACCTCCAAACACCCGGGCAACGCCGGGTACTCCTCGCTAGTTATTTATAAAGCAGTAATTAATCACTGCAGTGTTTGTTCTTTAGTTAAGGTTGTTCCATTATCCTAATTTCGATTTCATGTTTGTGTTATTGTGCAATCTCATTATTTCGTGCCATTTTTTTTATATTTTTAACATTCTGCTCATTCCCAGTAGTAGTAGTGGTACAACTACAAGTGATAATACTCGTAACAGTTAAAGTGATAGTAGCAGTAGTAGTAGTTGTTGTAGAAGTAGTAATAGTACTAGTAATTCTCGTGACAGGCCGCTTTTCAGACGCCAATGAAAGGAAAGGCAACCGTTAAGGGGTTTGACCTCTCTTAAAAAAAATGGCGGCGTAATTGATTAATTTGACAAGAACAGTTTTGTTTGGCATTCCAGGCTGTCGTGTTGAATGGCCTCATTCTTCGCTGAAACATGGAAAAATCACGGGTCAAAAAGTTTTCCCTGGCAATCAGCGTTTAAAAATAGAATAACGGTGACAAGTGATTATTGAAACGATGTAACGCTCTAGAAGAAAATTAAATCAAAGCCAACGTGTTAACATTTTTTTTAATTATAAGTAGGGATAGATAATTGTTTGGTGTCCACCGCACCAAAGTGTGACACAAGGTCAGAAGGTGGAGAATAGGTAAGCTCCTCTAAAGGAGGGGCACTCTTGCCTCAACAAAATCGCCTAAGCATCCTCGTCGGCATTCCCCGGTCGAGGCGCCTCAGGCGAAAGCAATAAACTTGCCTCACCGGAAAGCCGCGTGGCAAGGCCTGGGAGGTGGATCTCCTAGGTTATACTAAAGCGGCATACCCCAGTCCGACAGGTACATGACGGGAACCGGCCCTGCACCTGTCTGCGTGCCAAGAACAGATCCTTTACGAGTACTTTCTACCCAGTCTCCAATCCGCCGAAGCGGCAAGGAGACCATTTCCTCTTATAATGGGGTAGTTATTTAAATTGCTGGCCACATAAATATAACTACAGTTATAACAATGAACCAATCAGAAACTTCAAAATTTATTATTTAAAATGTCGAATTTTGTATTCAATCAGTTCGTCCTCTGGCTCTGCCTCGAAACGACTGATGATCGGGATTGCATTGATTCTTAGCCGCTATCTTTGTTACTAGAAATTACTTAACACTAAAGATCGGGGCTTCATTGATTCTTCGACGCCATCTTCGTTACTAATTATTATTCAACACTCGAAATCCTGATTGCATTGATTCTTCGCCGATTTTATTTACTTTATCTTTGTTCAATATAATGTCTAAACACTTAACACAAGCGATTAATTTGCTAACCGCCTCGAAATAATATCTAACCCTAAGCACTGAAACTTTATCGTAATTTACATAACCGCTCATTTTATCTGACAACAAGCATCCCGCCCGGCAGTGGCCGGTCGTAAAATATGATTAATGCAGAATTCGTATTTATTATTATATTATATTGAACCCAATAGCTAGTAATGATTTAAAGTTTTGAAAACAATGACCCGTGCGCCACCACACAGAATCGAAACCAAAACGTTTACCTTATGATTTACTTTTCCTTTGACGTTAATGCCTGAGTTATGAAGACATGCTTGCTGCAAAACTACAACTTAAAACATGAACTAATAGCTATTAAAATACACATGAATATTCGTAATACCGTTGTTAGATCGTCACCTAGAGAATTCCATTATTTTATTTATTTTTAGATTTTCACACTTATATATATATATATATATAATTATTATTATTTACTAAAATAATTATTAAATACCTACAACCACTAGTGTTTTATCCTTTCGGAATCATCAGTGCAAGGTGTCACGATTAACGTCAGTGGAGACATTCGAACGCCAGCAATAGAATCATGCCTGACTTTATTAGCAAGGACCCGAACCACTAGGCTATCGCAATCGCGAGTGACACAATTTGAAATTAAACATTTAATTTTATTATATATATATATATATATATATATATATATATATATATATATATATATATATATATATATATATATATATATATATATACAGAGAGAGAGAGAAAGAGAGAGAGAGAGAGAGCGAGAGCGAGAGATAGAAATAGAGAAAGAGAGAGATAAGCATAAAGATAAAGAGAGAAAACGGGGAGAGAACCTGTTATTCCTGTGATTTCTTATTGTCTACAATTTAATTATCGCAAATCTCAACGTTAGTTAATATTTTAGACGTGACAAGTATAACATAGCCCAGCATATATAATAATATTCATGGCAAGAATATAGGGAAAAAAAACATCTTGCCAAAGATATGCAGAAAAACTATCCGTTCTTCACTATGTCGCCATGTCGTCGCTTGATGTATATTAACATTTAACACATGTGCATTGTATCGTTGACATTAGCGACAGAGATGTTTAAATGCACGGCTCTTAATCCTCAAGTATCTTGGGAATTGACCAGCGCAGATAACTTTGTAGAGTGTAGCGCCTCCATGAATATTCAGAAAAGCACACTCTTCACATCGGTTGAGATGGTACGGCATTATTTGCTGATGTTTTCAGCTGCAGGTCAAATAGCAAGAAGTCAACTCTTAACTGAAGGGCTTTCTTAAGTGTTCCAGCAAAGTGCAATAATGATGACCTTGCCATTTTATTGGTATTTTCACCTCTTATAAATCATTATCAAGAGTTTAGTTTGAGTTTCGTTATATGAACCGGTTCAGGATTGTTAAATAACTAAGCATAATTAATAATGGAAATGACGTTATCTTGTATGTGACATTGAAGGAAAGTTGTTTACTGAGTCACCTTTCGTTAGTATATTATCTGAAGGTTGATTTTATATGTGCGTGTCAAGTTTGTTTATCGCCTATTTTATTCCACTCTTTCTTGCATGAACTATATATATATATATATATATATATATATATATATATATATATATATATATATATATATATATATATATATATACTGTCAGTTGAGTCCAGCTTTGCTCGGGCCCTATGTACTGTTCATAACTTTATGTGCATATGTGTTTATATATATTTACAAGTTTGACTCATGTCCAGGTAAGCGACATCTTAAAATTAAAGTTTTTAGAACCAAAATTAGCGGAGTCGTTTGGTAGAGTCTGCAAAGCTCAAATCTTTAACCTTTGACGTCTTGGCAGACAGATTTTCGCATAAAAACTTTTGCTGCATGTCTTAATACCATGTATGTAAAATTTTTAGACCCAAAATTCTCGAAATATTTTGCTAAAAACCGCAAAGGTCAAATCTCTTCACTTTTAACCCTTTGATAGCCGAATTTTCGGTCACAAATCTATAAAATAGATTGTCCTATGTCTGAATACACTCTATGCAAAATTTCAAATGTTCAGACAAAAAAACTGACTGAGAGGTCCATTTTTTTAACATTAACCCCAATTTTGGCCCCATTAACATTCATTGTGTAAGGCTCAAATCTAGTTAAAATGTCTGAGCCATGTCCAAGGAATCTACATCTAAAATTTAAAGTGTTTAGACCCCGAATTGGCGGAGGAGTTTTGAAGAGTTTTCAAATGTAAAATCATTGAGCTTTGATCCCTTGACAGCGAAATTTCTACACGCAGACCGATTAAAAAGGTTTTCCCAGCTCTCAATACCTCTTATGTCAAATCTAGAGTCCGTGGACTTAAAATTGTGGTAACTTGGTAGGGAAATGTACACACACAGACCGGCACACCTTCAGACAATTGTACTAATGCTAAAAGTTTAGTCTTAGAATATGGCTTTCTTTTCTTTTCGCGAGGGTTCCGGTCCAATGTGCCCTAAAATATTTCAATCATGTTCATATCTGAGGATTTACTTGGTCAGTAAAATTTATTAATTATATTTTGGCTAGGTCAATGATGTGTCCCTCTAGCAGAGTGACAAGGATTTAGTCAACTGGGATCATTTTATTATTTGAGAATAATGTTTAGGGTAGTGTATGTAATATTGAAACGTATTTAGTAGAATTGATGTCCACTTCACACTATAGCAGATGCGAAGCGGCCATCACCCCAAATTGCACAGAAAATCATATATTTTTAAGCAGAGGCTGCAGTTTTTGCTTAAGTCAGAGGTTTGATGAAAATCATGACTCATCAGAGAAAATTAGATTAGTCCAAATGGTTATAGGTCTGTTCACTAAGTCACAAGCCCAATCTTTACTGAGCTTTTATATTGGCAGGATGACGTATAGGTTGTTCTGGGACTGATAAAAGCTTTTTTCTTTCAATGTTAGAGGCTTTGCACCTAGTATCCTCTTCAAAATTTCTTTTTACAAGACGCATGGTTCTTTTAGAGAGCTTGAGGCGACCTGGATAAGATTCTGTGCACTCTTTGTCCTTTCGTGTGTACGATCACTTTATTAACATTAGTAAGAGCTATTGGAAGATTTCATGCTATTTTTTGTTGACTCAACAAATTCCATGTTAAACCAAGATTTCTCTTCATGGAAATTCTGAGAGGTATGATTCTCCTTTGGTCCATTGCATGCTTTCTTGTCAGTAGATTCAATTTTAAAGAGATACCTGTTATTTCAGTCCTATTCTTATATGTAAATAAGCATATATTAATCCTCTGAAAATATTTTTGTGTGTATTTTTTCTGTCATGTCACATATGTATGTATATATATATATATATATATATATATATATATATATATATATATATATGAGTGTCTATGTTATCTTATTATATTGCATATATATATGTACGGTTGTACTGTTATATATGTGTGTGTGTGTGTTTATATATATTCAATAAATAAGAATTACAATTACGTTTACAAAGATAATCCAAAATAAAAAAACTTAAAATACATAATAAATAGCAAAGACTTATACTTATAAAGTAACCGTAACCAGATATAAAAACTCAATTAAACCAAATAGGAAGCAGAGCTTATAATTAGAATAAAGAATTAAATAAACTTTCATTAGATTTACATCTGAGGATAACAATCGATACAACTGCTATATATATATATATATATATATATATATATATATATATATATATATATATATATATATGAACAAATGATTAATAAAGCTCTATTTCCTTTTCGGTTTTATTGAGCTTTTACATCTGGCTGAGTTTATTTTACTTGTAAATATTAACTCTTTAATATTTATAATATATTTTAAGTTTACCATTTTGATTACCTTGGTACACTTATTGTAATTTTTATATTATATATATATACATATATATATATATATGCATTATTATTATTATTATTATTAGTAGTAGTAGTAGTAGTAGTAGTAGTATGACCTGATCACACAATAGACAGAATCAGATACATCGTCATAGCATCCAATTTTATTACACAACACCAGAGACGAAAATATGAAAAAAAAATTCTAAAACTCAACACGTACCCTTCAGGCATTAACAAAAACCTAGAACTACTCAATCACTATATTGTTTATAACAACAAAGATTTTCCGGAAACATTTTCCTTAGGACTGAAATGTACAGTGAGATGGGATAAACCCTTTTCTTTCTTTCTTTCTTTCTTACTCTTTCTCTCCCTCTCCCCTCTGTCTCTCTCTTGTTAACTCTTTCCGAAACCTTCACATTTTCCCCATTTTTTCTGTCTGTATACTCTCGTACACATTGGTCCATGCATTTGTATGTGTGTGCGTATTATGTACGCATATATGTATATATTTATGCGACTGTATGTGTATATGTACAAGAAAGTGTATGTACACGTCAGTATATATGCATATATGTATATGTATGTGTATGTATATATGAGTGTATAAATGTATGAATATGTGGATATATGTGTATGTGTGTGTGCATGTATGTGTGTGTCTGTTTTCAAAGCACATTTTCTTTAAGTGTTATTTTCTTCCAATTTCCGTACATATATGTTTCTCGCACACCTATAACTCTTTTCCCGTCGCTCTTTTCCTCTCACCTTCACTCTTCCTACATTCTCTCATGTAGACTTGTGTATATGTGTATGGCTGTCTCTACGTGTAAATATATGCGCAAACATTTATGTATGTGCATGTGTATTTGTTAGTATATGTATATATGTATATTTGCATACGTTTATGTGTGTATATATGCATATATATATGGATATATTTGTACATATGGGTATTTGTTTGTATACGTATGTGTTTGTACATAATAATATATGAATTAATGTAAAGGAGCGTTTCATTCCTGGCTTTTAACAGTTGAATTTAGAAACGACGTTTTCGTTCTTTTTCGCACGAGAAATAGTCGTTGATTAACAAATGAGCACCATAGCGTTTCTCCTCATAACGTCTTATATCCTTTGAATTCTTATTCTCTCTTGGAATAAATAATATCGTTAGAATTAAAAATATTGGATAGTTAAAGGCGCGTTTCTTCCTTTTTATTTACTGTTTAATTTTTAATTTTTTGTTTTTATGTGTATATGTACTGTGTGCATGTGTGCATGTGCGTACTTATGTGTGTATATATTTAAAACTGACGTGGCACCTTCTCATTGGCTATACCTCCTTCTCCTCCTCATCGTTCCCCCGTGTATGTTCATCACTTTTCCTACACCGATAAAGGCTGAAGGATAGGTAAAAAATTATGTACTTGTGAAAAAAGTTTTTTAATTTGTTTTCATAATATTATTTTGTATTCCAGCACGTCACTAATAAAAAACGAATGAAGAAAAGTTATAAGCTTTTATACTTTTCGTATTCTTTTTTATACAGTTCCATTGATATATATATATATATATATATATATATATATATATATATATATATATATATATATACACATATATATACATATATATATATTTATCCTTGTGCCTTTATCTCTGTCTTCGTTTCCTCCTCTTCTTCTCTCTGTATCTCTCGCTCTTTCTTTCTCTTTCTGTTGATGAATATATATATATATATATATACATACATACATATATATATATATATATATATATATATATATATATATATATATATATATATATATAATCTCAATACCATGTCCTAGCTTTTCTGAATTGTTGATTTTCGCGTATATTTTCTATTAGATAAATTCTTCGGTTACATTTGTTGACAACGTTTTATCGCGTATCTAACGTAATTATGACTCGCTCTCATCATAGCACGACCCTCTTCTAGTTTAATCTTAGTGTATTAATAAGCAATTCTCCGACGGCAAAACTTGAAGAATGACTAATCAAAAGTTGGGAAACTTTACTATAAAATAAAACCCCTGTAGTGCTAAATCAAATGGTACTCATTCTGCTGTCTTATTCTGGGATTAGTTCCATATGCCAGAGTTTTATTCTTGTGTGCGTCTTCATTTTTAAGCTGAACTTATATGCTGGGCAATGTGTATGCTTTCTTTGATAGCTTATCGTTTTTTTATGATTTCCTCCGGGATATAAAAGCAAAGAAATGATTTTGTTTTGGATTCATATGCATCAAATCTACGGTCGGAAATGATAATTCGGCGTGCCTATTTATTCTATTCCATATTAGTGAAACAAACAAAAAACACAGTTGGATGTTAGTGAAAAGGCGGTCTATTCTAGAAAAAAAGTAGATCCAACACATTTTTTACAAGTCATATAAGTGCATTCGGAAAAAAACATTTTTTTCTGCAATAGCATATTAGCTGGTGAAATGTCTATTACCAATCTTTACGAAAAGAATTGATCGAATTTTGCGGCTTTTTGCGAGTACTTATCGTATTGCATAGAGATTTTTTATTGGTCCGCAAGTTTATAGCCGCGATGTTGGGGTGCGGCACCGTAGATATTATTTCAGCACAACTTAAAGATAAAAAAACTGTTTACAATGGATAAAATCAAGACTCGTTCAAATTTTTCACGCGTTCTCAATATATAATTTAAACATCATTTGGAGAGTTTGCTTGTGCATCGCACAAACCTTCCTACGATAAATACTTACATACATAAATACATACATATAGATAGAAACACACACACACACACATACCATACATTATGACCCTGTAATCCATACAGCCACCTGCCTTGAAAATGCTGCTGTCAACCCTGATATAGTTATATGGAATAAGTTAGAGAGTGGCAAACTTGGTTGAAGTGAGTGTCGCTAATGATGGAGGTCTGAACAGAGCTGAAAAAGGAAAAAAAAACAGACCAAACATCAAGGTCTCATGTATGAGATATCAATAATACCAGTTATTATAGGTGCCACAGGGGTTATGAAGACGAACTTGAAGTCATACGGAACTAATATTCCTGGTGAACCAAGTGCAAAAATGATCAATACAATTGCACTTAAGGGAACAACGAGGATACTAAAAAGAGCTCTCGGTTGGTTTTAATAAAACGCAGGGCAATGTGTGCAACTGGTTTGGCTGCCCATACCAAACATTACAATCTTCAAAGGAAGAAAATTATACACCCATATATGTATATGTGTGTGTGTCTGTGTTTGACATATATCTATATATTGATGAATGTCTAAATACGCTTAAATTAAACAATTTACACAGTAATTTTATCATAGACGCCGAATTTGAAAGACACGTACCTTTCATAGAACATTTTAAAATGATTTAAACATCGATATGATAACAATAGTACGTTTACCTCCCATCAAGTTAGTTACTTAATTTTCGTTATTGATTGAACTTTTAAAAAGTTTTGTGTTTAAACTATCAATTTGCGTTAGATTATCAACTTATTTTAAGTTAGTTTTAAATTGAGTTTAAATATATTCAATTTGATTTATCTGTGCCTAAATCAAAACGTAGATTCCATGAACAAAGCTTCTTTCTTAGAACTGCACGCCTGTGGAACTCTGTTCCGTCTGTCTGCTTCCCACCTGACTACAACCTGAATTTCTTCAAGTCCAACGTAAACAAATTCCTAATGAACCGCCACCTCAAGTAAACACTTCAATAAATCTTCACACTGACGTACTGTACTTGCAATGACCCTTATCCCTGAGTGGTCCCGGGCCTTGATAAGTGGTGACCACCGTGTAAAAAAAAATAATGAAGTTTGGCTGAATCATTTAGTCTTAAAACTGTATTTCCGTTAATTTTTTTGGTTATGAATACTTGAAAAAACAAGTGAAGCATGCATGGTCCCACGTGAATGCACAATGAACGAGGCATAAAAAATGACTAACTTCCACATTTGCTCCCTCATGCTACTCATGTCATGAACATTGTTTGTGCAAAATTTCCAAAAATTCCAAGGCGTAATTATTGAAAAAGTGCGGACAGACAAACGGACGAAGGTTAGATTGGACAAGGGCGAATTTACAGGCCCGCCCCCATTGTTTCGGGGGACCAAAAAGGTTAAATATTAAGCAATTTATTTATAATTTGTTGTAACCATGCATTTAAATGCACACGCACACGTACACATAGTGACGCACACGTACACACAAACACACGTATAGATGTATATAAATAGAGGTTATGTGTTACAGAAACGCAGAAAGCATGAGTAGCGATGATTTCAAATCCGATAGAAGGGTATCGGTTTAGAGAAAAAATATCAGATTCTTTTCAGCCTCTATTAAACGGGGTACTTTTTTTTCCTGGACGTAATTGATTTATTTTTTGTTGTGTATTTATTATTATCTTTCAATTTTTAATTCTTCTTCTTCTTCTTCTTCTTCTTCTTCTTCTTCTTCTTATTATTATTATTATTATTATTATTATTATTATTATTATTGGCTCATAAGGAGCTTCCACACAGGTCAGAAACGATCTCTCCTTGAAAACAACCTTTGGCGGTCCCTTGAAGCTGGGTGACAACAAGTCTCCCCAGTTTTTCAATACTCTCCACATCTTCTGGTAAAATTTTCAAATGAATTTGCATTATAGCAACAGTACCTTACCACTAGTTTCTCGCTAGACGGCAGCCATTTGTCGCCACTGGCAATGTCTTATTTTAAGTCCAAGTTCTCTTCACACTTGTCCAGCGGAGGTCTGGTCAATGTTTTTTCGTCGGTCTTTCGATCCTCTTTTACCCTATTTGGCATCATTATTTATTTTAATGGGGTGGTTGGGTAATGGAGGGGGAGAGAGGTTATTGAGAACTTGTCTCTGCATCAGCTCGTCTGGTCCGCGAGTGTGGCTAACGTGTATTAGTGTCTGCATTCAAGTACTTTCTAAAATATTTCAACTGTTTTTATTATTATTATTATTATTATTATTATTATTATTATTATTATTATCATTAATATTATTATTATTATTATTAATATTTTTATTGTTTTTATATTTACTATTTTTATTGTTTATTATTATTATTTTTATCAGTAGTACTTTTATTTATATTATTTTTGTTGTTATTATTATTCCAATATTACAGTTATTATTATTTTATTATTTGATTTTATTAATCATATTGGTATTGTTTTTATTATTATTTTATTGTTATAAATATGAATAGTTTTATTATTCTTAATAATTATTATCATTTTTATTATTGGTACTTTTATTATTAATATTAACTATATTAATAGAATTTATTATAATTGTTAATATTATACTTATAATTATAATCATTATTTTGTAAATATTTTATTCTAATAATTCAATATGTATTATGCTCGTTCATCACCCATATTTTATACATATATATATATATATATGTGTGTGCCCGCGCGCGCGTGTGTGTGTGTGTGCGGCATGATAACGTTGAACCAACGGTTTCGTCAGATAACAGAAGTTAAGTAACGTTGAGCCAGTTAGTACAAGCTGAATGACCATTTGGTAGTTCAAGGAGTTGTATGTGCTCTTTGCTTATCTCGACACTGTTTACAGTCGTGTTGAACTTTCACTTGCAACTGGTATTTGACAACGCCGGCTCAGGAGAGGTAGTGTTGAATATTGTGCAACTCTTGTCACAAAAATTCCACGCGCAGGCACCCTTACAGTGGGCATCCATAGTCTGTCAAGACTTAGGAAAGCTACCATATAACATGTATAAATGAATACACGTGCCTTTATGTAAAACATACCCACACACATAATATTTATATTTTTATTTACATATATGACAGTGATTTTTCCTTTCTAATTTTGCATTGTGAGATTTGCATCTTGAATTCTAGTTTTAATACAAGTCTGTAATTTCTGTGTTTTCTCTAGGGCTTTCCCAGTTTATTAGAATTGTTTTCTCCTGTGTATACATGCCTTACGGCACTCACTACGCACATTTAAACAGTTTTATTGGGGTTATTTATTGCCTTAATAATATATTTCTCCGCGTGGCAAAAGGATCGCTGCGTCGAGATAGTGGAATATAATGTGCTTCGGTCTATCCCATGCTATCTTATGGTAAACGGTGTTTTGTTTGTTCATTATTTTCGACACTCTAGATTGTTATTTTCGCATTAAAAGAGAGTTCCTTCGCATCAAATCTCTGCTCGAATGTACACTTAGGATTTAATCGCAATAAATTGTCTAGATGGAAAATTAGACGAGAAAAGTGAAAGAAAATAACTTAGTATCGTTGATCTTAATAACCTTCACGTGATTCTTCCTATATGTAGTCGATGTCGGCGTGAACGAATTCGTACTCATACCATAGAAATCTTTGTCCACAATAGAATTTACATATTTATGCGTTACGACGACGATGATGATGGTGATAATGATAGCTATGAATGTACTTTACAAGAAATAACCTGTCAAAATCGATTAAAGATGTTATTAATGAAACTGATAAGAATTTCATGATTTATGAATATGTTGTAAAATACTAATTCATGCGTTGTTTTTTTAGTTATTTATAGTTTTACAGAATTACATATTTTTCTTTTTATGAAAAGCAAAGGTTATTTAGCGTTAATATACTCTCATATAGATATGCTCTACACTCTACAGGTAAAATATTCTAAGAGTAAACATGGCATAGTGTAACATCATGAATGCGCGGATGTAAATAACGTAACCGCTAGCGGAAAAAGAACTAAAAAAAGAGAAATAGAACGATTACAAGATAAACTGGACGACGTTCGCGATCTTGTGAGAAAGGGGACAACGTTCGCGATCGAGTGTGAAGCCTGAAAGACAATCACGGGAGAGGCGTCACAACGGTTATCATAAAATGATAGAATGAGGAAATTAATGTTGCTGTTATGAAGAACATGCGAGTTGGAGTCATTTTCTATGATTTGTCTTGTTTCCTTTGCGACTGAAACTACGAACCACGGTAAAACAGCCTATAGAGAATCTCTTTTTCTGCCCAACCTATAACAGCGTATTGTATTTTTTATTCTTAATTTTCGTTTTGATAAAAATATTTTTGACGTCTTTTCAGAGTATATATACAGAAGTGATTAAGTAGAGTATGTATAATATGAGTTACGTAAATTTGAAAAGATTGTTTTTTCAAAACTTAAATATTTTACACACGAGAGAAAATGAGAGAGCGATGTGTACCCTTACTTGAGCCTTAAACATATTCTTCTTCTTCTTCTTCTTCTTCTTCTTCTTCTTCTTCTTATTATTATTATTATTATTATTATTATTATTATTGGCTCAAAAGGAGCTTTAGCGCAGGTCATCTAGGACCTCTCCTTAGAAAAAAAAAACTGTGCTGTTCCCTGGAAACTGAGTGACAACAAGTCTCCTCAGGTTTCCTGTACTCTTCACCTCTTTCGATAACATTTGCAAATGAGTTTCCATTATCACAACGACCGCTTGTCATTGATTTCTAGTTGGCAGTGACTATTAGTCCTTACTGGAATTTGAGTGGCAATAAGCCTCCCCTACGTCCCAGTTCTCTTCACACTCATCCGAATGAGGTCTGGTCAGTTAATCGGTCTTTCCTGCCTCCTTGACTCTACTTGTTGTTTTCTTGTCTTACTCTTTTTGGGGGAGCAGTTATGTGGTGATGTATAGAATCTTGTTGAAATCTTTGAAACTGATCGCATTTATTTCATGTTTATACATTTACTTAATATTTTTATTCCATTTAATTTATATATAACCTACATTTTATTTATGAAATTAATTTTATTTATAAATTTAATTTTATAATAATTTTATAAAGACTTATGCATGAGTAAAATTAGTTTCTTTACACATTCATTGTTTTTTTATCAAATATTATCTTCCTTCCAGTGTTTGTGTAAAAATAGTAATATTTACTATCTACGCCATATTTTTACATTATGTAGTTTCTTTTGATGATGTCTTTCTTAAGTAATGAAGTTCTCTGAATCTTTATTTTATAATAATTTTATTACTGTACACAATAATTTAAACTCATATTCAGTAAAAATTAATCATTATATTATTACGCTTATCGCTTCGTCCGTTATCATGCTGTGCATCCCTAAAAAAGGAAAGTGGAATGTTACAAAATAATTTAAACTCGTATACAGTAAATATTAATAAATAAATACTCATATTGCATTATTAGTTTAGGAAATTCTACAGTATTTTTGAGTGGTTTGTAGTGTGTTATTCCTAATATATGCTGATATACAAATATTTAAGATATACTATCTAATGATTCAGGCTCTTTTTTGGAGCTGAATGTGTTGCCATTATCAAACTTTAAAATACATTTCAAATATATTTCGTTAAGTGTTTTCTTGGTGTAAGGAACTACGAAGAATGAAAGAGGATTATCGCAAAAATGCCTATTGATTTTACTGTTGAAATTCAAGAGTGTTAGAAGAAGGAAAACTGTGAGCAGGAAGAGAGTTCCACAGTCTTGCAGTTATTTATTTCGATGAAGTATCAGACCAGTAAAATGATTCGTATTATTTGGATTAATCGGACAATTAATAGTGTTTTTCTCAACGTTTCAGTCGATGTAACCTCCGACTTTCTTCTGGTGTATCTTGTCGAACTCGCAAGCACCCGTGGTTAGAGTACTTGGAAAAATCAATTGTAAAATTCTATACTCTTCCGAAGGTTAAAAGTTCAATCCTCAGTGTGTGCAACCGAAAAATACAATTGCGAACTAGTTAGGACCTCAATCCTGTCATGACTGACGAACCAAGAGCGTGCTATCCCTGTGGTGTACATAAGGTGTTCTGTTCGAAATTTCGTCCAAATTCCGAAGTTCGATAGAGACATTCTTGAGTTCAACAAGATACGGCTGAAGAGGGTCGTAGGTTATATCGACCGAAATGTTGTAAAAATCACTTTCAAAGTGAGAACAGTAATCCGATGAATCCAAATAATACGAATAACCAATCCTCATCTAAAAAAATCAGAAACGTCACAGGAAAATGATGGAGAGCATTACACTAAGGAATCAAACTTGATAGAATAATGGAACCTCGGAATTAATCAAACAATTCTGAAAACACACGCGATAATAGTATCTATGAAAAAGCCTGATACATCGCGTCTGTTAAAGAGAAGTTTCTGTGAAGAAGAAATAGTTTGACCAAATAAACCACTTAAATCTAAGCAAAAAGCACTTCATAAAAAGGTACTTAAATGAAATTATTTTGCACGCTGGACGTTTGTGCTTGCGCAGGGATTCAAATTCTAAGATACAGTTGTGACATTAGGTTGTAAAATGTGTCAACATTATTCAAATCGGCGTTTTTACTTACTCGTTTTTTTTTCAGTTATCGATTTTCGATATTTATCAGAGAGATTCCGATAAAAACCGCATCTATACACATCAAGTACATTTATGTGAAATTTCATTTTTTTGGGAGTTCATAAGTAACGCACTTTCTAACAAACATACATATACACCGCCTGATATATCAAAGTAGAGATCAATTGCTTACACTTTCCCACGTTTACAAGTTACGTTAATTTTTTGCATGATTCTTACAGAAATTATATCTAGCTGATGTAACATATTCATTAACCACGTGATTCAAGTAAAGCTAAAGTTATGACTAATAATACAAGCTAATTTCCTTCCTTGATGTCTCTTAATATCACAAAAAGAAAAACAAATAGTGAGCCAATTTATGCATATAATCTCTCTCTATCTCTATCTCCATATATATATATATATATATATATATATATATATATATATATATATATATATATATATATATATATAAATGAAACTCTTGCTTTGTAAGTTTTTGAAAAACTAAAAACCCACCCAACCGATTGCTTCTACATTTTAGTATAGCATTGCCACTGTACCCATGCGTTTAGTTATATATTTCTTTTTCATTATATCAGTATACTTAAATTTTATTTAATAATTTAGGTAGTTTCATTTGTAATGATGTGGCCATTTTTTTATTTGGGGAAATATCACCATCACGGCCCGCCGTCAGGTGACGCCACTAAAAGAAAAATTCGTCTTGCTTCATAATGTGCTTACAATATGGGTAAATTTAAAATGGCTACTATATAATCACGTGATTATCAAACTGTAATAATGCGATTGAAATTTAATTTAAATTGACCACCTGTGGTCGCTTTCCTTTAAAATATTAATCGAAATTGTCGATATTTCCAATGTGAACGGTAAGTTGGACTTATTAAAAAAAAATCCAAAAGTTATATCAACTTGACTTTTAAATTTGAAATTAAGTTATTTAATTTTTGTTAATAAAATTTTATTTTTATAAATGTAACTAAAAAACGCGCGATTGTTGAATGTTATTTTTTCGATCATATTCATTTTTAGGGGTACAATAAAAAAAACGATCAAAACGGAACGAAATTTAAATTTTCGCTTCATTTTTGCAACAACCCTAAAACAGCCCATACTCCGCAAGTTTTACCCTTAGATATAAATATTTAGACCTACTTACGTTATAATAGAAATTGAGCGACCCCTAGAAATCTGGTAGCTGAGTATCAAATCAATAATAATCTGCTTTAAATATTGCAAAAAAAAGCGGACGAACTTTTGTTCTGTTAAAATCATCGATTTAATACTTAAGTTTCAAACTAAAAAAAATTTAACAATTTTTTTTTATAACTTTTCACGTGGGGGTTTATTTTTCAATTATTACGTTGTACTAAATTGAATACGAAATTTATTGAAAACCGAACCATTGCGTGAAGTTATAAAAAATGTTCCTTCAAATTTTTTGATAATCTGTAACTAAAGTCTGTAATAACAGGAAACATTTATTTTTAAGTGAAAAGTGTGGAATTTAGAGGAGGATTTAGGAGGGAAATTTCGCGCGCGTGCCCCCCCAAGTAACCAAAATATCGAAAAGAACCTCTCCGACTATACGGCCAATAATTTATTTCGTGTCCTAAAAAGAAGGAATGATTTACTAAGATATTGTATTTCAAACTGAGCACCGCTTAAAAATATTGAATTGTTGAATTCTTTGCATTTTGGTAGAATTTGTTAGTTTGCAATCGGTGATAAAGAACTCAAAAATTGCAAAAACACGAAATTAGAAAGATTAAAACTCTTGCAGAATTTGAACCGAATCCTCTGGGATAAATTATGGTTAAAGATAGTCCGGCAATCACAGGATTAAGCCGGGCGTCCTTCACTAAATCGACATTATTTGCATAAATAATGGGGGTGTTAAAAAATATTTTTGTACATTTTCTTGAATAGAAGTCCTTTTTCCGTGCTTTCACCTTACAATTTACAGTTTTAATGAAATTTTATAATAATTCTATTTGCAAAGAGAAACGTTTACTTCCAATTGTCTTTTAAAAAAATGTAAGTTTTCTTGAAAAAACTTTCGCCTAACAATTTACGATAAAAACAAATCAATATTTTTTTATAAAACAATGGCAAAAAAATAAATAAATATATATATATATATATATAAACAATACAAAATGCGACGTTTCTGGAGAAAATAAAATAAAATAATATATATATGTATATATATATATGTATATATATATATATATATATATATATATATATATATATATATATATATATATATATAGCATTTTAGTCCAGCGTTGCTCAGGTGTTTGGGTGTGTATGTTGAGCCAACAAAACACAAAAAAAGTGGTAGTAAGGAGGCAGCCCCCCCCCGAATCCGTACCGCGAAGGAGGAAAAGAACGGGAAAAGCGTGCCATCTTTGCTCTTACGACCACCGCCAAAACTGAAATGACGTAGGTTTAAATTAAGGCTAGACAATCGAAAGGAGATGATGACTTTCAAAACTATTAGCGAAAAAAGCGTCCCCGTAGAAAAGTTCCCAGTCGAAGGTTAACATATTAATGTTTTAAGCCAATTTTTCGATATTTGTCGTCTGAAAGGTCGAACTTCAAAACGATACTCATCTTGGTAAAATCCGTCGCTTCTGTCGAAAGTTTTAGACAGACATGCAAACATACATACATGCATTTATATATTGGTAACTAAAAATTTTCGACTACAACCGGTTGAAAAGCTTGCCCTATATCTGAATAGCATTTATGTCAAATTTCAAATGCTTAGACCAGAAATTGTCTGAGTAATTTGGTAGAGACCGAAGAGGTCATTTTTTTTTAATTTGACCCCTATCATGACACCTTAACATTTATTGTTTTGGGTTACAATAAATTTATTAAGTTAGATCCTTGTCCTAGGAACGTCTATCTAAAATGTCAAATGTTTAGACCCAAAATTGCCGGAGGAGTTTGGTAGAGTTCTCAAAGGTCAAATCGTTCAACTTTGACCCCTTAACAGCCAAATTCCTGGCCGAAAACCGATCACAAAGATTTTACCAAATCTCAGTAAACTGTATATCAAATTTCGAGTCTGTAGACTGAATATTGAGAAAGTTATTGCGTAGGGAAATGTACACACACACACACACAGCCCCCTACACAGACACGCCCACACAGAGACCCACAAACACGTTCACTATTATAGGTATATATAGATATATATAAAGTAAATTTACGGAAGGTTTCGTTATTTTATATTAATTGGATTTCAATTTTTCCCGGTTCGTTTGTTTTGAAATTTGTCTGCATCTGTTACTTTGCTCTGCTTCTCCGGTGACTATCGGTCGAGCCCGAATCAAAATTGACGAGAAATTGGGATGACCTGGTTCAAGGTATGCAATAGTACCAAAAACTATACATTAGGTTTTACATTATACAGGTCAGCTAATAAGAAATGGCGCTTCTTCATCTTCATCACTGTATGAAACTAGCCAGCCGAAAAGTGTAATTTTACAAAAATAGACATGATAACTCCTTAGCTTTTTTGTCGATTTAAATAATAACCAATGCTATCTACCTAATTGTCATGTCACAATTATTTCGATCTTCAATGATTACACGAAAACAATTATTTCGGCTATGTGTGTTTAGTCACACAACAAGTGAAATATCTAAAATGTCTAATTTCATCGAAAATATTCAGAGGGTGATTTAGGTGCAGATTAATGTCTCCCTCGTCGTTTTTCGTAAGTTTGGGCTATTTTCATTACTATGACAAGGCAAGTCAGTAGATACTATTAGTTTCAATCCTTATTCAATATTTCGATTTTCGAATTAGCAGCAGTAAATAATAACACCAAAATGTTTACGAATATTCTCGTTAATTATATTTGAAAGCAATATATTACATTTTCTTGGAATAAAAAACAACAGTTTACCTAACTTTTTTGAAAACTTATCATACAACATTTTTACATTATTTTCCTTTTTCTTTCTTTATTCTTAATTATCATTGGTCTCCCATTTACTTTATGGGTTTATTCTTGAAACAGTTTTATTTTCAATTTTTCCATCGGTTTATCTTTAATAAAACACTATACCTACGTACAAAAAGAAAATTGGCTATTTTTCTTTTTACTTTTCGAGATTTTTGGTGCTTGTACACATACATGTCTATAGTAAAATGTACCATCATGTTTTCTCTTCTGGCAGACGTCAGGAAGAACAAGCAGTGAACGTTCATTGCATGATTTAAACGAATATACCATTTTAATTAAATATATATTGCGCTTCACAATTCGCTTGCAATAACCATTAATACGGTGCAGGGACAATTTTTACATTTGTGTGACTTAAATCTACACCATGATATCTTCTCACATGGAAAAGTCTTCTAAAGTCGGAAAACAGACAATCTCTACATCTGCACAGAAAAAGGGGCACCTCAAAGTATATTGCATCCAAAAATATTGAGAACATAAACATACTCCACATATATTTTGTCTTTTTCGTTTTTGTGTTCCATTTGAACAAATCGAGCAACAGCAACGCGTGGTCGGACACAGCCTGTAATTTATAATAATTTTTCTATTTAATATTTGTGAAATATAAACCTTTTTACATTATTAGGACTATTTTGATTATTGTTTCTTATTTTCGATGTGAATTTCGATAGTATATATTGCCGGACGTTGGAATCTGTAAATAAATTGCAACTGGAGACATGATTAAGTTTGTGCCTTGAAATACATCACCTAAAATAAAATGCAAATGATCGATTAATGAATGAATCGTGAATTTAATACATTTTTAAAATAAAGTGAAGATTAAGCTATGATTTAGAAATAAATAATAATAATAATAATAAAAATAGCAGCATGCACTGCACTATCGATTCAAAAGTTCTGATCTCTTTCTTTCGGTGTTTTACTGAAATATATCTAGGAATAAAAACCGACACATGTGTTACATAGGGGATACATACAAACATTAACAAGTATATTTAAATGCATGCATAAAGTGTATAAGTCATTATTATTAAGATAGTAAATAAACGTCGATGCAGCATAGTGCATATCAATGTATCAATGTGTTGGCTAAGTGAGCGGGTCCGTGGATGGGTGTTTAACACATAGCATAAACATATGAGAAGGAAGCACTATTCTTAACAGTCTGTAAACTCCAGTCTACAAAATGCTTGTATAATTAAACGAACACATTTCAACCGTAAACATCCAGGGTACGGTTCTTTCAAACAAAAATAAAGTTATCTATCATATAATCTCACTAGTCTGTTTAAATGTATTATGTATTCATTTATGTATGTATGTTAGTATGTCTGCCTAAAATCCTCGAGAGATGCGACAGATTTTCACGGAATTTGTATCGTTTTGAATCGCCACCCTCCTGACGGCAAATACAAAAAATATGGCTAAAAATATCAATCCCTTCACCCAAACCTGGAACTTTTCTTCAGTGAAGGGTCGCTTTTTTCGCGTATATTTTCGAAAGACATCCTTTCCTTTCGATTTACGAGCCTTGATTTAAACTTTCGTCACTTCCGGTTTGGCGATGGACGAAATAGCAAAGACGTAGCGTTTGTTTTTTTCACTTTAATTTCCCCCTTTGCGGCACTGGCTCCATCCTGGCTGCCTACTACCCCCTTATTTTTTTGCTTAACACGCACCTCAAAACACCCGGGAAACGCCAGCTACCCCGGCTAGTATTTTTATAAATTGCAGATGCAGTTTTAATTAAAATTCTCTGAAAACTATTGTAATCGAAACCGCAATTCTATGTTTTTCTCTTGCATAGTATATCGTAAGTAGTAACTTCACTATTTCTATAAGGACGTAAAAGAACTGATGCGCTGTCCAAGCGAACAATTCTGGTTGACTTTCTTTATTTTTGGACTACATGATTAAAGCGTTCCCCGCATTCACCTCCACGACTCTCTTACTGATATGACACGGCCGTTTCTATATTCAGCACCTCGAGAATCTAATTGCATTATCTTTGACGTTTTAAAATGTGGCTAATCTTATTGTTTTATTGGTATCGTTAGTATATTGATCTGTTAAATTTTTGATCTGCTAAATATTTAGTATCTGTGCTTAAATTTTGTATTTATCTCATTTAAACTGTCTACTCCAAATTGCCAAGCGTTGCTACTTTATCAAGTATAGGATCATCTTAAAAGAACATATTATATTAATCTCATATTCTACGTCAACTGGATACATATGAATAATCCGATCATATATAATTTCTATTACATTCATAAGTACAGCATATGCCTCCGTTATTGTTGAATCATTCATTGTATTTTCTCTGGTGGTCAGTCGAAAGTCTTTTTTTCAGTTTTAATACTAGTTTTGTATCTCCCGAATCAACCTGTTTGAACTCTTTTACATTGGTATTGCGTTAATGAATAAATGCTTGAAAAGTCAAAGTTGTATGGGCGTTTAAACATATTACCTCCGGTCTGTGCGTGTGAATTACGTTTTCATATGAAATCGATTTGTAGAATCTGATATGACTTATTAGTAGGACAAAGACAACAACATATTCTTTTCATTGTTTTTACTCTAAAGTGTGTATCCGTTTATATCTTATATGCTTTTATATAGAGTAATGTGGTTTTCGGTTGGTTAGCTGTGTCTAACCGTGTTGGGTATATACGCGAGAGTCAAAACAATGAAAAGAATATGCTGTTTTCATAGCACTACTGATTAGGTTACTGCAGAATGGAACCAGTCCTGTAGTAAACCTTACTCCTGATTTTGTAATTTAAATTCTATCCTAAAAATATCGTATTTGGGTTTCGAAGCAACTAATTACAAAACAATCTGGTGTTTAATAATTAACTGATGAAAAAAAAACAAGACGATTTTAATCAATATGTTTATTTATTGAAATTAAATTGATTATTTTTCAAATGTTCAAATAGTAACACGTTGTCCACGGATGTGGGAAATTTCGAATGAATGAGATTTAAATGCTCGATAACAACATGAAAGTTGGTTTGTTACTGAAAAAAGATGTTTAATGAAATCAATTTTGAACTCGTCTGGTCTTTTCAACTGCTAAAGCCTTAATATTTAATATCGAGTGCTTTTTCAAACAGTAGGGCTCCTACTATTATTCACTTGTTTCATTGAAATTCAGTCGAGATTTTAAATAAATAAACGGGCCCCCTTCGTCGGGCTAACAATTTATTTCTGAATGCGATGCACGAATATTCGAATATTGCATTGAAGTTGACCTTCCATCAGAAACACTGAGTTAATATAACAGTTGAGAAAATATTCCTCTCTCTAATTGACCATTGTAATAATTTATTGTATAACTTTTAGGGGGCGCGCTTAGTCTTACTGGATTCAAGGACAAGGATTCATCGAGTCTGGTAGAGTATCCAGCTTTGCAATGTTACGTGAGATAACATCACATGGAAAAGGCGCACCATTCCTTTTATTAGCAAGTGTAAGTTAGCCATGGCAAAGAGACTATGATTATTTGGATATTTTTCCAAGCGTTTACTTGTAGGAAAAATATTATCATGGTAGGCTGTCATGGTTTTCCTCTGTACCTAGAAATCTTACACACTAGATGAGAGTGTCTAGTAAGTATTCAAGTGTTTTTTTATAGATATGTAAGTTCTGTCCAGAAGGCAATTTGAAAAGTTGATAAACTGGAAAGACTGAATAAAGACTGCTCCTGGATTTAGACAAAGATATACTTGCCCTTGTTTTTAAAGATTTTTATTCTACTGGGTTTAGTACACAACATATACTACACTTTGTATTTATGTGTCTATTGGATATATATATATGCATATATATATATGTGTGTATATATATAAATATATATATATATATATATATATATATATATATATATATATATATACATATACTGTATTAACAAAACCAAGGCTTGAAATAAAGAATTGATAGCAAGAAATAAGTGTATTCCATTGTTAGTTACAATTGTTTCAAGACTAATTGGACAATTTCAAACATTATGGCTTTTAAAATTTTTCACATAACCAGCCTCTCTTCAGATTATTGAATTAAAAAACAATTTAACAATTGAACAATATGCAAAGACATTTCCCATAAAGGAAATAAAGCATGCGTAAACATTTATCCCGGACGCATCTTTGTCAGGAGCTTATTTAAATATTTATATATCACCAAATTTTCGCATCACTATTTAAAACCTGTCATAAGAAGTTACCACAAAAAAACCTGTAGGCATGTAATATCTTTTAACAATCCTATTCGTTGATTTCCTAAATTAGATTTCTATATTTCTTTGTTTCACATTACTTATTTTGAATAAAAACTTTTAGAATTTTATTTTTATAGTTATAATATGGCCAGATCAACAAAGCTAAAACGTTACGGTTATGTTAGTTTCGTATTCAACCTATGCTCGCTACTTTGTTTACAAAATTATCGGCTATCTTATTTCTTTTAGATTTAAGACTAGTTTTAGTTTAATATTTTATTTAATAGGGAAATAGAGCCCAAACATTACCTTATATTTATTTATTTAATCCTCATTCATCATTCAAGGTTATGGATCCCATTCTACTTTTTATCCCATTATTCTCTTTCGTTCTAATCAATTGGGATTTGGTATATGAAAATTCACTGAATTATACAAACCCAGTAAAATTCGGTATATTACAAACAAGTCTCTCTCTCTCGCACTCTCTCTCTCTCTCTCTCTCTCTATATATATATATATATATATATATATATATATATATATTTAATTGAGAATGTTTTTTTGAAAACTTTGAAGTGCCGAATACAATGATAAAATCATTGTTTATTGCTTTTTATTTGCAAGTCCTATATTTCGCTAATACATAGCCTTATCAGGGTCGAAAGTCCGGTTCCTGAATTTTGGTTTACTTTTTCTTCATCTTCAAAAATGAAGAAAAAGAAAAAGAAATTCACGAACCGGACTTTCGACCCTGATGAGGCTATGTATTAGCGAAATATAGGACTTACAAAAAAAAAGCAATAAACAATAATTTTATCATTGTGTTCGACACTTCAAAGTTTTCAAAAATTTCTCCATTAAATTTTACTTTTAAAAAGTGTCCTCAAAAAGTGTGACCATCTTTTACTTTATATATATATATATATATATATATATATGTGTGTGTGTGTGTGTGTGTGTGTGTGTGTGTTTGTGTGTGTGTGTGTGTGTGTTCGGTTGCTTCTGCTGCTAATGATGATCATGTTGTTGAGCAATATTCATTCATTACGAATGAATCAGATATTTATTGTTAGTATTTGTTTCCCAGCTATTTTTCTAGTAAGAATTATTTATAGAAAGACTTACAATATGGACCACATTAAGATTGCCAACATTGTAAAGTGAAAGTGTTTCTGTGGACTAGACTGGATTCGAACATGTCACACTGATGTTGTCAGTTTGTACCATTATTCATTCAGCAACAATCACGTGACTACTACTGCGTGGTGCATTGCGTGCCACGGTTTTAAGATGGAAGATCGTTTAAAACGATGTATAAACTGTAGCGGTTATGTAAATTACAGGGTGAACTATACAATTGTTGCCCAAGAGCGATAAGAGCCTTATATCGTGCAGGAAAGTGACACAGTGTTCAACGAGCCTGATCGAAGATGCGCCGCTGTACAACATGCTCTCTACTGATCCAAGTGATGACAAACGGACCATTGCCAGCACCCTCAAAATGCACCGCTTGATTGCCACGAATAACAGGAATGTGACTAGGGTAATGAAAAGAAGTTTACCCCCACGGCTATCGTCTTTTGTGGTGTTTCAAGTAAGGACCACATTGTAACCTCGAAGTCGGTTGAAAGTCAACACCAAAGTGTACGTTGATTAGCTAAAGCGTGTGGAGATACCCTGGTGCTAACAGGTGACCGCTGGCAGAGCCTGGGACCACAATTCCACAATCACTGGCCCACAATTCCAAGGAGACCCAGGCTCTGCATCAGAAAGAGGGCTTTGAATTTGTACCTTTCTTTCATTGGCGTCATCCTCCCTCGTTCTGGACCCTTTGTACTCCTTCGTTTGGTCATACGTTGAGATCATCACCAATTTAACCTCCCACAACACTACAGCCAGCCTGATAGCCAAGAATGCGTCGCGCTCCCGCCGGTGCTTGTGGACAAAACATGCTGCTTGTTCCCGATCCGTATCGAGGCGGTGAGGTAAGCTGAAGGCGGCTACATTGATTAGAGGTCAGCTCTTCTACATAAGCATTTACCTAAAGTGATCTTTACAGTAAAAGTTTTAAAATAAAGCCGAAGTGTTGTTTTCTTCAGGGCGACAACTTCATCCTCCGACCCTGTATTCTAAATAGTCACTGTTTAATGTAAGATATTATTACGAATCCGTTAAGAAGGTGTGGGTAAACCATACTCAGGAGATCTTTTTCAGCCACGAACACTATTTGATTTTAAATATTTAGTGAGGGTGTGTTTGTGTTAAGCCTTAATGTGGTTAAGAAAATCGTTCGATTCTTGAGAGATCCAATCCAACTAGATGGAACCTCCGGAGAGTTTGGAAGTTGTAGTAAATGAATTTTATATCTACCGCAACACATAAAATCAGATTCATATTTGAATTGTTCACCGTGAAGGTTTCGAATTGAGTATCTATTACACAGAGGAGAACCTTGGGATAATTTGAATTACGAATATTCCATTATTTTGAAATGCACATTTATACAGGTTAGTAAAAGATATAGGTTGCCCTGTTCATTTTCCTTTGCATCTAAAATTCTATCTGTTGCTCGGCTGTTTAGACTTTTCAGAGGGTTTATAATTATTTAAAACAATATTTCTTTTGAGTTTCTTGAATACTTAAGATGCATTTGATGTTCAAGTTCTGTTACACTTAATTGTCTCTAAATTTTAGTTTGCTTAAAACTCTCTCATGTATCCCAAAAGCATTTATTTCTGCTTCTGTTTTTTTTTATATCAATGTTTCATAATCTCCTGTTTCCCTGGAAATAGATTCTATATTAATTACTTAAACGTATAGGATTTCAGAATTTATGAAAAACTTGAACTTAGTTTTATTAGATTTGAAGTGAGCAGTAAATAACAGAACAACTTTAGGTGGCAAAAACAAATAGATAGATAATATATAAAACTTAGGATTACTACAGCATTAGGTTTCGTGTCTCTTTCTCTCTCCCTCATTTCTTTCTTTATATATATCTATACTATAGAGCTAAGCTTGTGTGTGTGTCTGGTCACGAATAGGCTCCTATATGGATGAATATTATAGAAAACTGATCACATATAATGATAGAAGATGTATCGAGATACAGAAATGGGTATGTTTGATCTGGCAGAATGATGATTCATTAAAATTGTGGGGTCTGCGTACGCGGCTGGTCCACAAAGTATGGAAATAAAAAAAATTAAAAAATTAAAAAAACAACGTTTACAAGTGTTTTTGATATAGATGTACATCATAATACTGGTCTGCATAGAATGGAAATAGACACAACCTTTAATAAAGACTTTTCATATCTATCTGCGTAAGTATACTTGCATAATTATGTTTCAGTTTGACGAAATATGGTATAATAAAATTATGGGGTGTCCGTTCGCGCCTGACCTTCATAGAATGGAAATATGTCACAAAGTTTAACAATGTTTTTTAAATATAGGTCCACAGAATATTGTGATAAGTGTTTCAGTGTGACCAGGTATAGTAATATATCATAGGGTGTATCTATTTTATTTTTAGTTCATCATATTTTGCTTTGGTTTTGATACCCCCAGATTCGAAGCTATATCTTTACAACCATTCCTTTTAATAACCTATCATACTTTCATACATCAGAGTCCATTTTCTGTAAACTGATTTTGAACCACGTAAACGACGGGTACTTTTGCTAGTGTATATATATATATATATATATATATATATATATATATATATATATATTGCCGTGAACCATAGGGTTTATGACGCATGGAACATTAGCAATACAATGAAAAATACAATGAATATTTATTAGAAAATTGTAAAGCTTCTTCCCTTTACGAATTATGTTAAACCTTTCAAGCCATTGATTTCAATTGCTGATATTATTAAATACTGTGCCCAGTCGACGCCGGAAAAAGATCGTATGTACATGCACACACGCAATGCCAGATATGAGCCGATTGCTGAGACGACGATGTCAATCATATTGAGAGTTGGGTTCTGAAAATACCTAAAACGTAAACAATGGGTTCTGACCTGGGTTCGAATATCAACCGAGGGCGATCACCATTCAAATCGAAAGAATATCTATATAAGAGCACAGCACCGAGATAAGAGAGTGAGAGAGAGATAGAGAGAAAGAGAGAAAAAGAGAGATGGAGAAAGAAATAGAAAGAGAGAGAGGGAAGAGAGGGAAGAGAGGGGCAGCCGGCAGTATACGAAGACATTTCTGCGTTGCTTCGACCCGCACACCTACCGCCGACCCAGCTGTCTAATCGATAATTGTAAATAAAGTCAATTAGTTTATATTCTCTTTTCGTCTGTTGTGATATTAAAAAATAAAAGCGTATGTATTATTTTACACGCGTTTGACAAAGGTACAACCAGAAATTTTAGAGACGTTACGAAGACATCAGGAAAGCTGTTAGGTACATCATCTATATAAACTCGCCTGTATAACAATAGCAGTATACTCGAAAGTTCCAGACTTAAACTCATCGGTCTAACATCCACGACCAGAAATAGATTCAATCAATAAGCAAGTCCAGTCCAAAGAATGTCGCTTCTTTCTATTGCAGAGTAATCCTCCTTACAATTGCAATGTATCTTTTATTCCTATAAAGTTACTATTCGCCAATATTCGTTCGCACATATACGCTTCTGCACCGGAAACTTGTTCCACTATAAAGAGAGTCCATAAAAGAGCATACAATCTAATGTTCCACTTTGCCTTCCTAAACCTAATACTTGCTCAATCGCCTTTAAGTTTGCACAAATGTCCTTGTATACAATAACAAAGAGATCTTGTTGAACATAAGCGCCTTGAACAATATACTCGGGATCAATCTAAATTAGGGAAAAAAAACCTACTTCGCCACTGTTATGTTTTCAATATGCTGGAATGCTTTTTACTCTAATAGTTTATATTTGCAGGAAATACTTCCCTTTGGACAACTTTTCATGGCCATTTTTCTCTGACTGAACTAATATGTAGACACATAAATGACTGAACTAATATGTAGACACATAAACAGTTTTCTACAAAACACTATCACTTAGAATAACTATCTACAATAACTTTCTACAAAACACTATCACTTAGAATAACTATCTGGATTTTAACTCGAAGTAGCCACATGAAATCTCAATGGAAATCTGTTTTGTTTTGGTTTATGAATATTTAAGATGAGGATTGGTTATTCATATTATTTGGATTCATCTGACTACTGTTCTCATCATAAATGTGATTTTAAGAACGTCTCGGTCGAATTACTTAGGACGTCTATCCCGTCGTGGCTGACGGAACAAGAGTATGTTACTCCCGTGAAGTAAGTAGAGGGTTCCGCTCGAAATTCCGTTCAAATTCCAGAGTTCGACAGAAACATTACCGAGTTCGACAAGATACACCTGAAGAAGCTCCTAGGTTATATCGGCTGTAACGTTGTGAAAATCAAACTCAAGATGAGAACAGTAGTCCGATTAATTGAAACGATACGAATTATTTGCTTTATTGTATTTGGATATTAGTAACAACTTATTACAGATAAAAATCAGCTGATATAAAGATAACATTGGCAATTTATCATGCTCATATAGTTTTTAATTACTAAACGGGATCCTATTTGGAGGAATGAGATATATAAAGAATCTATAATAAACACAACGTTATTCTGAGCGAAAAGAAATGCATTGCTGTCAAAGCACAGTAGGACATCTGACGACAAACCATTTTCATTCCTCCAATTTGTCTGCAACGTTAATGTTCTTTTGAGTTCAATGTAATTATCTATGACTCTGTACTTCCGCTCACTCTTATGTCAAGTTTTTGATGTTTATCTTATCCTAACCGCCTTGTCCTGCAACGGTCGCTGATCACTCAAAAATTTCTCAACGTATTGAAAAGGGAATCGCACCGCTGAGAGGTTCTTTCATTTTAGAAAAGTCTGATTAATCACCGGAAGTCTACAGCCATTAAGAAGCCCCATCACTTGAATAGCACGCATAGGAAAGAAAGTTGCCTGAACTCGAGATTCACATCGAATATCCTTGAGAGAAATCCTTGTACTTTGATGTGAGATAGCCAGTCAATTAATATGCATTTATAAACACAAAATGAACGAAAAGAATATAGATATTTAAGAGTACAATACAGCAATAACATATCGTGGTTTTTATATCAATTCAATGAATATATAGACATACACGCACACGAATACACAAACACATAAATACCGACACAAACAATCACATAACGTATGCACGTATAAGCTCTGGTGTCATACATGATATAATCTGATTTGACGTAATATGTGACATCATATCATATATATATATATATATATATATATATATATATATATACATATATATATATATACACAGGTATAATATAACGTCATTTTGATATATATATATATATATATATATATATGTTTATGCATAGTACATATATACACACATATACACACCCACCCACACACACACACACACACACATATATATATATATATATATATATATATATATATATATATATATGTGTATATATATATAAGTTAGAATGTGTATGAGGATACTTCTAAAACTATACACTCACGACATATCTTTTCTAAAAAATTAAAATAAGGTTAAAAAGCTAATCAGATATATAACATAATAAGAAGAAGTCAATTAAAAAAATCGTTACGTGACAGTCATGGATTTTTTTCTGTTCGTCAACTTTTTTACAAATGCGCATGCGCGACTGTAAAAAATTACAACATCTTTAGGTTAAGAACAAGTAGGTTTGAAACCACTTTGTAAAGATCGTGTAAGGCTGGTTTCTTGTTATAATACTTGTGTTACCGTCTTTTGGTTTTAGTTTTGATCTCATTACGAGTAGTTTGTTTTTTTTATTTTAATTACAAAAAGCGCACTGTTAAGAAAAAAAATAACATAATATCCGCATGCACGTGTCTCATATTATTTATTAATTAAAATATAATATTTAGGCATATCTTACAACCGGACAACGCCGGGCGGCCTGATAGTGTGTATGCATACACATATATATATATATATATATATATATATATATATATATTTATATATATAGAGATATATATTGACCTTTATATATACTGGCCTTTATATTCTAATATTAACTCAATCTCCATTTATATGTAAAAAAAAATACTAATATGTATTAAAATCAAAATTTTTTTTTTCTTTAACTACCATTATTAAACATTGGAAAATTCAGCAATTTTTTATTTCTTTTTCATAGATAAAGTTAGGAGCCATTAAAAAAATGATCGATCGTTCCTTAACTGTTGGATGCTGCTGTATATATATATATATATATATATATATATATATATATATATATATATATATATATATATATTTATATATATATATAAGCAAAAGTACCCGTCGTTGACTGGGTTCAGAAACAGCCTACAGAAAACAGACTCTGATTTATGAAAGTATGATAGCTTATGAAAAGGAAGGGTTGTAAAGAGATGGCTTCAAATTTAGGGTGTATCAAAACCAAAGCAAAATATGATGAAAGTAAAAATAAAACAGATAAAACCCATAATTTATTATGCCATACCTGTTTACCCTGAAACACTTATCACAATATTCTGTGGATCTATACTAAAAAACCTTGATAACTTTGTGACATATTTTCATTCTATGGAGGTCAGGACCGAACGAACACCCCATAATTTTATTATACCATATTTCATCAAACTGAAACATAATTCTTAAAGTATACTTACGCAGATAGATATGAAAATTCTTTATTAAAGTTTGTGCCTATTTCCATTCTATGGAGGTCAGGCGCGAACGCAGACCCCACAATTTTATTATACCATTCTTATTGAAGTTAAAACATATTCATCAAAGTATTATTATGTACATATATATCAGAAACACTTGTAAACGTTTTTTTTTTATTTTTAATTTTTTTTATTTTCATACTTTGTGGATCAGACGCGTACGCTGACCCCACAATTTAAATGAATCATCATTATGCTAGATCAAACATACCGAGTCCTGTGTCTTCTATCATTATATGTGATCAGTTTTCTATAATAATCAACCATATAGGAGCCTATTCGTGGCCAGACACACGCGCACATACGTTCAGCTTTATATATATATATATTATATATTAAATATATATATATATATATATATATATATATATATATATATATATATGGCGCGTACAGCGCGCATGTGAGAAAATTAGCAGTTGTAGGATAGCTGACTAGTCAAAATATTAGCTGCAGTAGCAGACATTTAAGCACATATGCAAATTAAACAAATGTGCGTGCTTAGGTTACGGAAAAATAGAGAAAGAAGAGAAAACGCGACAGCACGTGTTTGAGAAATGCGTGGAAGTGTGGATTCGAGTGCGAGAATGCGCTATGGCCGACGTGATGTGGCGAAGAAAGATGCTATATAACAGTGCGTTGTAAAACATATGTGTTCGGGGAAAAAAACAACTTTTGGAAATTCAATGAAATTCATTATTAATGGAAGAACGACGAATAAATGTATCTCATTGGTACTTTAAAAAATGCCGAGTCTAACTTTTTATTTCTTTCGTTTTGTTTATTTATACCTGCGATTGTACCAGACAACGTCTAAGCCCAATGTCTGACATGTAACGACAAAACTAATGTATAAAGACGACGTTATCTATCTATCTATCTATCTATCTATCTATCGATCTATATATATATATATATATATATATATATATATATATATATATATATATATATATATAATATATATATATATATATATATATATATATATGTAACCTAGTCATTATATGTAAACACTAAGACACATACAGTGTATGGAGCCAGTCGTAAAGAAACAAAGACAAGAAAGAACTCGACACATTTTTTTTCAGTCCAGCAATACATATTTATTTATAGCTACTCATAGATTAACATCTTCTCTTTTGTTCAATCGTCTTCTCGTGGCCCAATGTTCGAAACAAGACTGTACGGTGTCGACCACGTGGTTCTCTGTCGTCAGCCAGCCTTGTTTATGACACGATATGACTGGTAGCTTAAATAAAGCGGACGTCGGCCAATAGTCGACTGGAAAATAATTGGACAAGTATACATATACATTTTGACGATTGTGTGGATTATGTCTGAGTAAGATTTCGAAATCGCAAGTTTTATAGGACCCGAAAATCTATTAGCCGTTAGAAGCGAATATTAATTTATATTAAACAACTAATAAAGATGAGAATACTGGCCCGAAATAAAAATAAATTAATATATATAATGCTCATGTGAAAATGAATTCCAATTAAAGAATAATATATATATATATATACCAATCGGTACGGACGCGACCATGTAATATCAGATAATAATCAAACGTGGATTTATAAGATCAAAGAATCCAACCTTGATCGCCATTCGGGGCCCGTGGCGCAGTTGATAGAGACGTTAAATCTCTACGGTTCAAGATGGACATTGTCTAAAGATAGCGGTTTCAATCCTACCCAAAAGCCGACCAGAGGTTTACTTGGCCAAAACTTCGTGAGACGACAACAACTACGGATGGCAGTGATTGCTGAGAATGCAGTTAAGAGAGTCGAAGTTCCTATCCGTCGCGGTTACCACCTGATGAAGGCCAGAGGAATAGTTGGCCGAAACGACGTAAAAAAATAAAAACCAATAAAGATGAAAAAAAAAACAACTAATAAAGATGAGACTAATAGTCCGAAATAAAAATAAATTAATATATATATATATATATATATATATATATATATATATATATATATATATATATATATATAATGCTCATTTCAAAAATGAATTCCAATTAAGGAATAATATATATGGTAGAAGGGAAATATCAAAGAAATTTACGCACAAAATGAACTTTACTTTCAAAGCACCATGAGTTACTGTTAGAATAAACCAAACAACTGAATGTATATTTTGATGTTTTTATATATATATAACATATTTTTATTCAGTGCCCATTTTTCTTAAACCCCCTGTAATATGCTGAGGCGATGGCGTAGAAAATACAAAAAACTCATTGAAGATAAAAAAAAAACACCAATAATTTTAACGCCTTACAGGCGGACAAAGTCTTTCGTCAACAGCTGGCGTAACACTTGATTCGCTTGGCTATATTTGCCATCGGACAAAGTCCGACTACAATTCTACTGTTTCTGTTCACTAGCTATTCATACATTAAATATTTACACGGTATTTTATTTTTGTTCAATGATGTTTGTCTGGACAAACGATATTTTAATGTGTTTGAAAAACGAGTATCGATTCTAAAAAAAATATTCCCTGAGATCTTAAAAGCACATAACAGACAAGCAAAACGGACTATTTTCTTGGACGTGGGTAGATACCAGGAAATAATATTGTTACTGGCCAGTTTTTTTTAGGTGTATAATAAACTAGCTACGCACGTATAACAAATTACTTAATTTTTTATAGGGTTGGAGGAATCCATTATGCAAATCACTACACTCGTACGCAAAGACACACAGACGAACATATACACATACACCCCCCCATATATATATATATATATATATATATATATATAGGTATTTAATTATTATAGTAAAAATAATTATGACATCCACTTTAAGAAATTCGTTTCTTATCGTTGAGCACTTTCAGTTGAATTAAAGTCGGTCAATTTAA
>NC_136491.1:36411161-36631161 GCF_053919585.1 Euprymna scolopes
TACATATATTTATACATACATACATACATACATATATATATATATGTACATATATATATATATATATATATATATATGTACAAGATAAATCTTGATATTGAAGATATTTAAATTTTCAAAAGTCTTTATACATATTTTGTAAGGCACGTATACCGAAATTTTAAATATTCGAAATAGAACACAAATAAAGCAAGAAAACCCCTTATTCCATGGAGTTTTTAAGAAAGTAAATATTCTCATCAGGGGGAAAAGATGTGCAAAACATACAATGAATTTTTCATATTAATGAATCACATGGAAAAATGCAATATACATATTTCATATTTTAACAGTTTTTAGACAGTTGGTAGTGATTCAAGGAGATTAGGAAAGCAAGAAATAGGAAGAAGGGAAAAAAGGATATGACATCATATGATAAATATCCGATGAGAAAAACGGTAAAATCCAATGCAGTAAAATGTTGCATTCAGTGGCAATCCATTAGGAAACAGGAATATAGATGTTCAGGTTGAAATGGAGCTTCAAAAAAAAAAGCATTAGGTCAAGGCGATGTTAAATTAGGCAACGTTTTTTTTTTTTTTAACGGGCTAAGGAAATGGGAAGTAAGTTGCAGGTTTTAAATGACATAATTCAAAATCTAACAGAGAAAGAGAGATGAACATAGTTGAGAGGGGAGGCGACAAAGAATGAGGGGAGAAAGGCAGATAGAGATTTCTCTATCAAAATCTATTTAAGAACAAATAAATATAGGTCAGAAAGGGTCCATTTCACCCACATAATAATATAACTAATGTTCATTAACTTTACATTACGTAAGTAAAATGTGGATGGGAACACTATTGTAAAGATTTAATGCAAATACTATTATCATAATTGTTCACATACACGCACATATGTAAAATATATGTGAAACGTTTTGGAATAAAGTGAGACTAAAGAAGAAACATTGTACATAAGCAAATGGGGGACATACACATGTAAATTTACAAAGGAATAGACAGATATATAGATGCAAATGTAACAATAAGCAAGAATGCCCAATTAATATCAGTTGCATATGTAGATGCATATGTAGATGCAGATGCATACACATATTAATATCAGTTTAATATCACATATTAATATCAGTTGCATATGTAGATGCATATGAAGATGCACACACATGCATGTATACACATATTAGTGTGCATTCTTACCGTGGGTCCCACATGCAGAAAAAATCTTAGAAGAACTCTTTTATATCGAGTAAATTTATAGCCGGAAATATTAAAGCGAGTTAAATAATTTCGAATTGGTTATATTTTAAATTTTTTTACGATTACATTGTGAAATGAGTTCTCTCTTGGAATTAGTTAAGTTAGTGGGGAAGTTATTACACTTATAGATCCGGATTTCAGAGGTGACACAACTTTGAACCTGGAGTGTAAGACTTTTTTCTTTTAGAATAGACTAATATATAGAGAAAGGTGTGTTTTTAGATTTAAGTCTTTTCATTAAAGTGGTAGGGAAGTTCCCTGGCTGTTTTCAGTAATTTAATTATTGGAGGAAGAACTATAGTTAGATATTCTAACCTTTATTCAAGTTGAAGTAGCGCGAATATAAAGATTATGTTTTAACTGGCGTTCGCGTAGTGTTTATGGTATGTTTATTTCTGTTAAAATTTCGAGTGGGATTACAGTTTAATTTACCGTTGTTATCGTTAGCAATAGAAGATTCAATTTGTATTGGGCTATTTTGATCTATATTCAGAGATGAGTTTTGAACATTATAAGGGTCTTTAAAATAATGAAGCGGGTTATCATTATTGATGTTGTTGTTTTGATTATTATTATTATTATTATTATTATTATTATTATTATTATTTTAATTATATGTGTAGTTAGTTGTGACATTGTTATTCATAGGTGAAAAGATTGGCGGAACTGTTGATTCAGTGATTAGAGTTATATTTTGAGTAGTGAACGGATGGTTGATTTCAGTCCTGGAGGCATTATTTGCAACTATTGTAGGGGTGTTTCTATGTAACTCAGTTACAGTACATGATTATACGACACCCCAGTAGATGCAACTGATATCGACTGGACATTCTTGGTTATTGTTACATTTGCAGTTGGTTGTTGGCATTAATGGGGAAGTGAGTAGTTTGAGTAAATTTGATTTTTTGTTATAAGATGCTATTATACTTTGTGATAGGTTAGGCTTTGTAGATTATGAATTTTTTGTAGAATTTTTATTAAATATGGTACTATATCTCTGCGGTTGCTTAAAAGAGTTTTCTACAATATAAAAAAAAAATGTATATTTGTTTTGACATTTGACCTGAGGGGGGGATTGAACCATATAGTTTTTCTTTTTCCTTGGACAGTCGCGAAGGTTTAGCTTATTATGATTATTGCATTAAGCGGAGCTATGATGGAAATCCGCTTGGTTGTTAGAGTTATTATTAAGCAGATTGCTCCCCTGAAAATGATTTATTTCTTGTCATATGATAAGTAATTATGGATGTTAGACTGTTCGTAACGGGGTTATTTTGGCTATATTGTTTTTTTTATCATTGTACCCTAGATTTTCAAGCGTTATAGATGAAAGTTACATTTTGGTTTAAGCTTTTTCTTGTCTGCGGAATGTGAAGAAGTTCTTTTATAGATAGAAGGTACTATTGATTTTATAACAGAATTAAAGTGATTTGAAAATGTATGAAAGGGGAAAAGATTTAAATTAGGGTTCATGGTAGGAACTGTAGGATTCTTTACTGAGGTTTAGCGTGATATCAAGAGAAGGTGAAGCTTTTTTTTGTCGGGTTCTACTGTTATAGACAGTCCAAAATTGTTGAAAAAATGAGTAATTTCCTAATTGCTTTATTATATTCCTTTGGTCTAACTCTAGGAGCAAATAAGGCATCATCTGTATAAATGCCTCTTTGGATGTACTTAAAATGATGTTCCAGTTCTTTCAACAGGTAGAAATACATTAAGTATGTCGCCTTGCAGAATGCGAAAACCTATTAGAATATTAGAGTTATTAGGGGTATTTTTTCTGGTCTAAAATTTATTGCTGAAATGTATAAGAGACTTTCTAGCTAAGAGGATTAATTTAAATTCTAAATCTGTATAGTCAGAGTTTTTCTTAGCGAAAATAATAACCATGTTTTAGAGGATAGGAGAAATTGATTAGTAATAATTGTTGATGTAAAAGCTTATAAAGGTTATGTTTTAGAGTAGCAAACCAGTAAATATATATATATATATATATATATATATATATATATATATATATATATATATATATATATATTTGATCCCTTTTTTTTGTCCGTTATTGGGGGACCTGTTTCTTTCATATTCATTGTATTAAATATAAACCTGATTATAATCTGAACGTTTTTGGCTTGTATTTCATACTTGCTTATTTATGTGTTCATACTATTATTATTATTATTAGTAGTAGTAGTAGTAGTAGTAGTAATAGTAATAATAATATTATTATTAATATTATTATTATTATTATCCTTATTATTAATATTAATATTATTATTACTATTATTATTACTATCATTATCATTATTATTATGAATATTACTATTATTATTACTATTATTATTACTATTATTACCATTATTATTAATATTAATATTATTATTACTATTATTATTACTATAATTATTATCATTATTATTATCATTATTATTAATATTTAAATTATTAGTACTATTATTATTAATATTACTATTGCTATTATTACTATTATTATCATTATTATTAATATTAATTTATTATTATTATTATTATTATTAATAGTATTATTATTGTTATTATTATTATTATTATTATTTTAAAAATATTGCTATTATTATTTGCTATTAATAATTTATTTATTATTTCTCTCTCATTATTATGTGTAGTTGTCCTAAGATGTAATTTATTTTGTGTATGTTGGTATTTTAGCCCTGCAACTTAATAAATATGAATCTTTTAAATTTAGGATAGCTAACAACCAGGAAAAGAGCTGGACAATTGTGTGCAACCTATTTGTCATATATATATATATATATATGTTTTTTTAATTTTACTATTTTGCTCTATGTACGTATTGCACACTATTTAAATACATACTAAAATATCTACCTATATTTTGAAAGCTTTTATACTAGCTGTACAAACTCGTCCTTGTCTGATAAAAATATTTTGCTGGGAGGATCGTTTATTTACATTCAATTGAGGATACACTAAATATCGTGAGTTTTTGGCGTTTTTCTGTAATTTTGACATATTTTGGATTTTCGGAAACATGAAACATAGTCATCCTCATCTAGGACATTCAAACCGGTAAATTAAAACGCATAGCTTAAAGGAGAAATAACTAACCAGTTATATGATTTTTTTTTTAATATACAGAATATAGAAATGCCGCAATAATAGATGTCTATAAAAGTTCGGTTACAGTATATAAATCTATTTACCTAATTGTGAGTAAACAAATCAACAAACAGGAGTATACGACTTTATTATAATATATTTTTTAATATATCGCTATCTCTCTCTTTCTTTCATTCTATCTCTCACTTTATATATATACTAGCAGGGGTACCCGGCGTTGCTCGGGTGTTTGGAGGTGTATGCTGTGCAAAAAAAGCAAAAAAACAAAAAAAATGGTTAATTTTTTAAAACTTTGACCCCTATTATGACCCCTTAAAATTTATTGATTCGGGCTCAAATCACTTTATTAAGTTAGATCCATGTTCAAGGAACTTCTACCTAAAATTTCAAGTGTCTAGACCCAAAATTGTCGGAGGAGTTTGGTAGAGTTCTTAAAGGTCAAATCGTTGAAATTTGACCCCTTAACAGCCAAATTTCTGGCTGACACCCGTCACATCGATTTTCCCAAATCTCAGTAGCCGGTATTTCAAATTTCGAGTCTATAGACTAAAAATTAACAGAGTAATTGCGTAGGGAAATGTACACAGACAGACACACACACAGACACACAGACAGACAGACAAACAGACACGTTCACTTTTATATATATATATATATATATATATATATTTAAAGTGATGGTTGTGTAGTTCCAACGAGAGAAAAAATGTATATTTAAAAGAGTGTAGCCATCAACAATTGTGGGTTTTTTTTAAAGGTTTTCATCATATTTTTATTTTAAAATATTTTTATAACGCGTTTCGAGCTTAGGGTGTGCTCTCTTCAGATATTTTCGTAAAAAGTTTTTCTTTAAAATGGGAGTTTGTGGATATGCCTCCGCTGATATTAAATATGTTTTTCATAGTGGCGTGATGCGTGTGTTCAGTGTTTAGACGTTCAGAACGTCTAAACACTGAACACACGCATCACGCCACTATGAAAAACATATTTAATATCAGCGGAGGCATATCCACAAACTCCCATTTTAAAGAAAAACTTTTTACGAAAATATCTGAAGAGAGCACACCCTAAGCTCGAAACGCGTTATAAAAATATTTTAAAATAAAAATATGATGAAAACCTTTAAAAAAAACCCACAATTGTTGATGGCTACACTCTTTTAAATATATATATATATATATATATATATATACATGATATTTATATAAACATGTGTGTAATAACGTTTTTGATTACACTCCTTTATTTGTTTCCATTTTCAATATAATCCATATAATTTCGGAAATATGAAATAATGATGTCCTTATTAAAAGTAGCCGTATGCTTAGATCCTGATCTAATTACCATATTTGGTGTGCCAATCCCCAAATAATTATGCATAATTATCATTTTATAATTTAAGATAGAAAAGAAAAAAAACTATCACATTCTGAATTATCAGCTTCGCCTCTAAGATTCATCGATCATTTTATAATTTTTGGTTTTCGCTATAATTCATTGCAATCGAGATAGAAAACGTTGCGATGTTCGATAATAAATATATTTACCTTCGTTTACAGATTCATCTTCCATACGCACACGCACACGCACACACATACTATACACTCATACATATATACATACATGATAATTGCAACGTCTTGTCAGACGAGTGCCACTCCCTCAGACATTTAAAATCCATGAGCCCAAATGCCTGAGGGAGTATCTATACAAATATGATGTTACAGAGTCTTAGCTTTGTACGACAGCTAAGTCTCTCTCTCGGTTCAAAATGTTGAGATCCAGCAGCAAGCAAGAGCAAGCTAGCCAACAACAAATTAAACTGCAGACCAGCTTAATGCGGGTACTGGTCTTCCGCTTTATGGTTTTTTAAATCAGAGATTTGCTTCTCCTAGAAAGGTTGTCTTCACCACGGCTTACGGGGGCCCTCTCCACCCCAATACACATATACACACACATACATACATACATACATACATACATACATACATACATACATACATACATACATGCATACATAGATATATATACGAAATGTAACGCCTCTTATTTTATGCTGCCTGAATGGATCAGAGAGGATAGCAAATATCATTGTTATGATGGCTGAATCAATAATATTGGTGACCTGAAAGTGTAATTTCTCTTTTTCACATATTGGCGGCATGATTCTATAGAAAAAACGCAACTCATGCCATATGCGTTTATTAGAGGCAAGGATGCGGCATTTCATTTATGGCAAAGGTGCATTAAGAATGGTTGTATAGAAAAATAAAATCTCAGGTACAAAAGGTCCCTTGTTTTATACATTTGACATTTTTTTTGTTTTTTTTTATTATGTTTTGGGAGATAATGAAAGCAGCAGACTCCAATTGAAATAAATGGCTCTTCTCTTGAGGACACACCATGTATTGACAAGCTTCTCGGTTTGATCTTCACTCCTGGTTTGAAATGGAACACATACGTGAAATTTGCTGCCAAATTCCTGGTAAAATATTTAGATCATTGTACTGCTACAGTAGGTATCTCATTGCCGATACCATCCTCGACCTGTCTAAGAACCAAGTACATTTTTAAACGAGATCTGTTGCCACGCCTTTATCTTTCGTTGATAGAGTTAACAACCAGTTTTCTAATCTAGTAAGTGATTCAAATTTTTCTTCCATACAACCACTTTCTAATAGATGAAACATTGCATGCATCTTTCTGCTCTATCGTTATTTTCATGCCAAGTACTTTTTTGGTTTTCAAACTATAGTCCTTTCACTGCCAGCCTTTCGGAAAAAAAAAAACAGAAACAAAACACTAGGCTACCTATAACCACTATCAAAATACACCCACTCTCTATCCGTTCCTAAATCTCAACACAGATTTCAAGAACAATTTTTTTTAGAACTGTGCGCAGGTGGAACAACCTTTCGCTGGCCTGCTTCCCATCTGACTACAGGATTATACTTGTCAAGTCCAAGGTCTTGTTGAACCGTCTCCTAAAATAATCAAATTTTACTCAACTTGGAGTTGGAATAGATACATCGAGATTATTTCTAAGAGTGCTGCAAAGAAAGTGGGCTCTCTCTATCGTGCTATAAATTTACTTAGCCTGAAAGTGTTCTGTACCTCTACAAATCCACAATTCGCTCGAGTATGTAGTACTGCTGTTCCATTTGGACCGGTGAATCTGATACTATTCTCTCGCTCCTGGACAGGGTTCAAAAGAGAGTCGCCTCCCTAATAGGTCCCGAACTGTCATTTAAACTTCAGACCCTGGCCCACCGATGAAATGTCGCATCCCTCTGCCTAGTTTTACACGTATTTTAATGGTGGATGCTCTAACGAACTAACAGCCCTTGTAACCCCGTCGACGAAAATACCCCCGACAAACCCGAAAAGCATCGAAGTCCCACCCCTTTACATTTGAGATCCGTACATGTAAGAAAGCCTTTTACTCTAATCGGTTCTTCTTCAGAACAGCAGGAATTTTAAATTCTCTCCCGGTTTCCTACTTCCATAACTGTACTGACATACAAAAGTTCAAGTGTAATGTGAACAAACATCTTGCTGCTCAACTCCCTACATAGTACCCCTGCAATTTAGGTCCCTGATAGTAGTCCCCTACATCAACGTGCCTTGTTTGGAGTGAAAATGTTTAAAAAAAATACACCATTAACTTTTACTACATTGCCACCTTACATACATGAACTATTATCCTCGAGTGGTTTTTGGAGCTTGATAAGTGGTGACTCTCTTTGTGAAAAGGTTATTATGAACGCTAATTTTATTTGGTAGAAACGTGTCTGACTAAAGTACAGAATAACTGACAGATTACAGTGTCTATACTCGTACGTATTTGCAAAAGTAAAACTTATAACACTTATACAAACATTATCCACTCTCGAACGTAACAAAATATGATAGAAATTTTGGTTTCTTTGTTCTTCAGTTTTACTTTATTGAAGCAATAGATATGACTGTGCAATCTATTAGGTTGGTGCAAAAATAATGTCGTTTTTACATTCGACTATATATACAACGACATCATTTGTTCACTAACGTAAGATTAGTATTTCGAAGTAAAGCAAATCTGGGATTAATTGGTTCAATTAGGCCATGTATTGAGAATTTTTGTCAAATCTTGGCTGGTGAATCTCTGTCCCATTCATAGTAGACCTCCCTCTGTCTTGATAGACTATGGATAGCCACAGTAAGGGTGCCTGCGCGTGAAATATTTGTGGCAATAGTTGCGCAATCACACCCACACCTCTCCTAAGTCGATATTGTTGAATACCAGTGGCAAGTGGAGGTTACGAACTACTGGAAACATGCCGAGTTAAGCAGAAAGCACATACAGCGCCTAGAATTCCCAAATAGTCATCCATCTGGTACTAGCCAGGCTCAACGTTGCTTAACTTCGGCGATTTGATTGATTGTGCCATATAGTCCTATTTACATATGCTTAATAAGGTACAAAAACGTATTTATAATTTAGTTGGGACCCCACTTTCCTCTTCTCTGTCACACTCTATATCTCTCACTGATATTGTTAGTCTCAGTCTTTAATATAAATACTATTAAGGGATATGTCACGTGTTCTTACAAATTAATTCGTTTAACTAATAGGTGGATTGGTCTTCAATTCGCTATTTCGGTAACTCATAGTAATACAGGTTCCTATTCAAGTAGCCTTTTCACGTCATATCGTTCAGACTTTTTTGGCTCCCTTCTTCTTTAAAGTACAATGTATTCTCTTGAGCACAGTGTGATGAGGACCTTTATCGAATAAAGAATGCCGCTATCTCTAACGGCAATAAAGTGACCCGAGATTGGTTAAGTTCAGAACTTATTCGACTTGAACCAATCGTGAGATAAGCAGCAACGGAAGGTTGTCGTATATATGTAGTTTTCTAATAGTTATCTCATGAAGCCTGGAGGAAACGCCATTGATATTTTTAAACGCAGGGCTATTGAAAATAATAATATCTACATAGATTTATCAAATTACCGTTAGTAGCAAGTTATTAATCTGCTATTCGGCAAAGTAGTACACGCATAAATAAATAGTAACTGAACATATTCGTTGCTAATATATTTCACACTACACTGCATGGATAGAAAGGGAATCCTGTATAGCGCGCATAGGATATTTACTCGCGTTTCGGAAATGTATCCTATGTATTATAATATAGTTCGGCATATTTCTTGTATATCTTCTCTCTTCTCTTCTCTTCTATCTTCTTCTCTTCTTCTCTTCTTCTTCTATCTTCTATTCTTCTTCTATTCTATCTTCTTCTCCTATCTATTCTTCTTCTCTTCTTCTTCTATCTATCTTCTTCTATCTTCTTCTTCTTCTCTATATAAATAAAATGAACTCATTTTTTCCCGTCGGATTTGGACCTTAATAGGATTAAAAATCAAGATATTTCAAGCAAATATAATATGCACAAACGGCAGAACAATATCTGAGGTGTGTTATAGGCTTATTATTTCTCAAATTCCTCGATAATCTTAGATTTCTATACTTTTTCTGCTGAGAAGTCACGGCCAAAATCGGTTAAGATCAATGGAAGTGGTAAAATAGTTTCTCTCTAATAAATTCCTCCTCCCCTTGCCACCACTTAACACCGTTTGGAGATCGTTCACAAGGAACAGTTGAGAAGAGAACACCGGTTTGGCTTCGTAGTTCTTTCATGTGAAGTTATTTAAAATCACTAAACTAAGCTGCAGTGCTCTGTGGCGTAGTGGTTAGCGTGCTGGCCAATTCACATTATATTTTCACGTTCGCGCCGAACTACCGTAGTCGTTTTTTTTGTTTGTTTTTTTTCCTAAACAACTGGAATGGACTTTTCTTGGTGGCCGAACTGTTAACGTTGCAGATGTTTTTTTGTTTTTTTTCACACTTTATTTTCCTACTTTTACTCATGACTCCGGGTTTGATCCTTCCTACTTACCTACCATAACATTTTTTTAACCCCCCCCGTCCCGGAAACAAACACTCGGGCAACGCCGGATACCCCCGCTAGTTATTAATAATTTGTTAATATATACTAACTTTTTTTGGACCCTTTAATATTTTGGATTTCATCCACGCTTAACAAATCTATATCTATACTTATATATATTTTTTGTGTGTCTTGATATTCATACTATTAACCCTTTTCTTTCTATTAATTTAAACATTTAATACAACAGTGTTATACATGGGCCGTGTAATTGCATTCATCTGCAAAATATCTAGTTAATTTACATATTATTTTAAACATTCATTTTAATTAATTCCCTATTAGTTTTTATTTATTTATCGCTGTGTGCCCAGCGTTCCCCGAATGTTTGCAGGTGTGTGTTGAGAAAAAAAAAGTGGGTAGAAGGCAGGCAGAGTTGAACTTGTACCGCGACGGAGGAAAATACAATAAAAAAAAAAAAAACGTGATGTTTTTGCTGTTGCGTTCATCGTCAAACCAGAAGTTGCGAAGGTTTAATTAAGGTTAGTCACTCGAAAAAAAGGAGTAGACTTTCGAAAAGTTCGACGAAAAAAAGCGACCCCTCCTTGAAGTAGTCTCCAGTTGAGGGTGAAGGAATTTAGTTTTAGGCCAATTTTTCGATGTTTTTGGTCCGAAGGATGGAGCTTCAAAACGATAACAATGTCGTTAAAATCCGTTGCCTATGTCGAAAGTTAGGCAGACATACAAACACACACACACGGACACACACACATGCACACACACACACACACACACACACACACACATATATATATACATGTATATATATATATATATATATATATATATATATATATATATATATATATATATATTGCCCATGCTTCTCGGGTTCGAAGCTGCCTGCCTGCCTGCCCACTAGAACTGCTTTTTCTTGCTAAACACACACCTACAAATACCCGCACAACGCCGGGCACTCAGACTAGTGCACACACACACACACACACACACACACATATATATATATATATATATATATATATATATATATATATATATATATATATGCATGCACTAGTCTGAGTGCCCGGCCGTTGTGCGGGTATTTGTAGGTGTGTGTTTAGCAAAAAAAGCAGTTCTAGTGGGCAGGCAGGCAGGCAGCGTCGAACCCGAGAAGCATGGGCGGAAAAGAAGGTGGAGGTGTGTGTAAAGGGAAAAGGTCTTGGTTGAGCAAATAAAAAAATTAAAAAAACGAGGAAAGATTGTGACCGCAAAAAAAAAGAAAAATGGTAGTTGGCAGGCAGGCTCGAATCCGTATCGTGAAGGAGGAAAAAAAGTGAAAAAAAAAGAAAACGCGTTAGCTGTTGCACCGTCAGAGACGTAGGTTTAAATTAAGCTTAGACAATCGAAAAGAAGCAATTACTTTCAAAAATATCGGCGAAGAAAAGTGACCCGTCCCTCTAGAAAATGGCCCAGTTAAGGATGAATAAATAAAGTTTTGGACCAATTATTCAACAATTGTCGTCCGAAGGATCGAGCTATAAAATGATACCGATCTCGTGAAAATCCGTCGCCTCGATCGAAAGTTTTTGCAAGACATACAAAATACATACATACATACATGCATTCATACATACATACATGGAAACAGACAGGTGAGACTTATATCATAGAAGTGTACATGTAATTATATTCACGCATTTATTTCAAATGGTTTATACTTGACGTAATAGCTATTGGTTCATATTTAAATTTTTAGCATTGCAATAAACATGTCTTAATAGTACAGTCATTAACGTCAAAGTAAATCGTAAGATAAAGGTTTCAGTTCTAGGTGGCGGCACCCGAGTCATTTTTTAAAGTTTTAAGTCATTACTATATATTGGGTCTAATATAGTAATAAATACAAAATATGCATTCATAAAAATATCATATTTAGGCGTATTTAACGACCGGGCAATGCCGGGTGAGCTGCTAATTGTAAAATATATGCTGAGCCATGTCGGTGGTGTAATACATACATGCGCCCCACATTATTGTCACGTAACTCATGAGGACTGAAACCGTCTTGGCATCGGTTTTCCGGTTTTGGTTTCAGCAGAATTAATTCGAGGATAATCATGTTCTCATTTCTCTATTTCTAATGGATCTAACATGGTGATACATGAATATCTACTTACCTTTTTTATTGTGTTGATTTTTTATTTAATATTGGATTCAAATGTAATACACATTGCTAATAATCATAGCGCTTCAAGTAAACTTGCAATTATATATAATTGTATTCTTTATTATAGTTTGCTCCCTCCGGTTAGATTTGATGTCGAACTGACATGAACATTCACGTGGCAGTTTTCTCAGCCTTTCTACTTCCGTGCTGACTAATGGGAAAATTGAAGCGTGCGTGTTCTCTTTGGCGCAAACACTAGATTATTCTCGTGCAGAGCAACCAGGCCCCTTGTATACCCTTTTCTATATGTATTGCCTTAATTTCGACAGGCGAAACCTATTTACTCACTATATTTTACACTCTAGAATATCGGATAGCTACTATCAATAACATGTTCTGCACCTTTCCATATGTTTTTCTTTTACATAAAGGTCACCACTTATCAAGGCCCGGACGCCAGGGTTATTGATTGTACAGTAATTAATTGGATATTATCGTAGTAATCGTTAGTAATGGAGATTTGATAAAGTGTCTAACTTAAGGGGGGCGATTAATCAGGAATTTGTTTATGTTTCACTTGAAGACATCCAAGTTGTAGTCAGCTGGGAAGCAGGCAAACGGAAGAGGGTTCCACAGGCGTGCACTTCTAATAAAGAAGCTTTTTTATATCATCTACATTTTGATTTAGGCACAGGTAAAGAGTGGGAAAAATTACTGACAGTGGTTTAAGCTAGACGGGTGTTTTTCATGAAAGATTTGCGAGGGAGGACCAGAGATTGGAGATAAGACGAGCGCTTGCCGTGGAAATAACAATAACACAAAGACAGGCTCGCAATATATCTTCTGTGGGAGAGAGGTTGCAGGCAAGAGAAAAGGGCATCCCTCATTAAGCCACGAAGTCTATTTTGTACTCTGTCAAGAAAGGATGGGTTGTTTTTAGCAGCCACAGCCCAGATGTGGCAGCAGTAAGAACTGTGCAAAACAAAGTCGATCATATATCTGGGGTAGTATACATACCCGCTTTTCAGAATACATACAGTACAGACTATTCCTAAATGGTCACCCATCCAGTCAACGTCGTTATATTTAATGAGAAACGGTGTGTTTACGTTCATCAGCAGCAGAGATGCTGCCAAAGGTTCCTTGAGAGCGATGATGATATCGTTGAAAATTTAGTTATAAAGCATAAAATGTCGCTCGTTTTAACGCTACCTGTCTTTGTAGCTCTTCAAATTTTGGAATTAATAAAATAGAACAAAAATTTTTTTCAACGCCCCCTGTATGACTAAGTGCGCTGGCAAACGTTCATTGCGATTCTTATTGAAAATGTAGAAAAAGGAATTCTGGAGCAGAAATGTTCGCTATTTTTAACAGTACCACCCATGTTTTCGTAGTTCTTTAACTTTGTGGGTTAAAATGTAGGAGACTTTACTTTTAGAATGCCCTTTCGACTGAAAAATGCGCTCATGCACAGCTATTATTCACCACTGGCAAACGTCCATTGAGAATGCTTATGATTTTTAGAAAAATAATATTCTGGAGCACAAAAGTTCGCTTTTCTACAAAACAGAAATAGCCACGCATCAGGATCAATATGCCACTCGAGTATAAGGGGTACAATGTGTGTAGTGGTAGAAGGGAACATGTCTAATGATCATTAGTTATGGAAATTTGGTAAACTGAATCACTTTTACTTATTAAATTTTCACCCAAAACAAGGCACATTGCCACTTTGATCTAAGGGGCAACTATCAGGCACATACGTTTCAAGGATACCATGCAGAGAGGTGAGCAGAAAAATGCTTATTTACATTGTAATTACTAAAGGAAACAAGCTTAGTCTTGGCAGCGTTCAACTTTACCGTCCATTTTTCACCTCATTCCACCCCAGACTGGAGGTCGTTTTTAGGGTTTCCGCCGTTGCCTTGGATATGTGTTCATTCGTTTTCCGCTCGTGCCTGTTGAAGAGCGTGGTGCTGTCAGCAAATATACCCATCTCAGAAACAATTTTATCGGAGAGGTCATTTATGAATATCAGGAATAATAAAGGTCCAAGGATCGAAACCTGAGGTACATCAGCATTTTTATCATATTGGTTAGACGTACGACCATCGAGGACAATCTCTATTCTTCTTTTATTTAAAAAGGATATAATTACGTAAAGTATTCGTCTAGTAATACCATATGATCTAGTTTACATAAGAAAAACACCGTGTCATACCCTCTCAAAAGCCTCAGATATATCTCGGGCTATTGCCCTCCCCTTTCCCTGCTTTATCCAGTGCATGGCATATACGTTCAGATATTACAATTAGAATATTTGAAGTATAAAGGGCTTGCTTAAATCGATATTGATGCTCAAACAGAAGTTTGGCAACTTCAATGGTGGTGACTAAAGCTTAATCAATTTCGGACGCAAATATATCTGCGACAAGAGAGAGGTAGCTAATGTGGCAATACTTTAAAGGGTCCGTTCTTTCACCAGAATTCTTGTAAATTGGTGCCATAGAAGCAGTTTTCAAGCAGTCAAGAAAGCAAGCTTCTACAAGGCATTTGTTAATGTGTTTGGAGAGAACTGAAACAACATCAGCGGATAATTTTTTTTAAATAGTTTAGCTTTGATGAGATCAGATCCACATGCTTTTGATGTGTGTAAGGTTTTTATCATGTCCTTGAGAAGGGTTGGATTGCAGATCATCTAGTGTGGTTTATGTCCGTAAAGGAAAATCAAGGATGTAATGATTTGCTAGATCCAATGGAAACTGACGTGAAAGCATTAAGCTTTCTTTCTCGCCGTGTAAACAACCTCGGGATTGTTGGATAGTGGGATAATGGTTGATTGCCAATTATTTATTACACTGTTGCAGATTTTTCAGAAATCATGACTTTCTGCGCTTCTTTCTGTTTCCTGGTGGTTTCTCTCTTTGGTGTCACTACATTTTTCTTACAATCACTTCTAGATTCTATATACTTTTGCCTCTAAAGAACTTAATAATCTGCGGTATGCATGTTGCCATTGAGCAATGTCAGCTGGGCAAAGACAAGTAAACCATTGGAGCGAATGGGATCTGTTATAGAACTTGTTAAAGCAAAAAATAATTATCTATATACCTAAGACAAATATAATATAAAGTCGTGTTTAATGTGAGAAGAAAACCTAATACCTAAAAAGGGGCACGTTTGTTGAATTGTCTTTCTTTTTCCTGCATTCCAGCTGACTACAATATGGCTGTCTTCAAGTCCAACGTAAACAAGTTCTTGATGAGCCGTTCTAATTCAGTTAACAAATTTACCTAATTTCCATTACTAACAATTACTATATGTCCAATTGACTATTGTACACTCTTAACCTTTACCCTCGAGTGGTATCTGGGCCTTGATAAGTTGTTATGCCTATGTAATACAAAAATCGGTGCTTCAAACCCTGATACTACGTTCCATTACATACTAAATAAATTGTCCAATTGTTTTTTTTTTAATTGTTGAATTGTTTTTTTTTAATTGTTCAATTGTTTTAAATAGATTGTTGACTTGTTGTTTTTTCAAATTGTTCAATTGTTTTTATTAATTGTTTTAAATAAATTGTTGAATTGTTTTTTTAATTGTTTTAATTAATTGTTTTAAATAAATTGTTGACTTGTTGTTTTTCAAATTGTTGAATTGTTTTTTTCCCATTCTTCAATTTATTTATTTGTTAAACCATTAATTTTCGGTGTTTAGTTTGTTTTGTACATTCGATCACTGTCTTTATTTGTGTGTGTGTGTGTGTGTGTGTGTGTGTGTATGTCTGTCTGTCTGTCTTTCTGTTTAGTTTTGCAGTACATGAATGTAATTTGCAAAGGGGATGTAAAAACAATAAAATCAGTTTTTTGTACACTTACGTTAAGAAGCTGATGTACTCAGAACAAAAGAGCTGGTATCATTGGAATATTCTTAAATACTATTAATTCCATCGTCATTTCTGGTACAAACACTTTCCTCCAATGAATAATTCAATGATCAAATACAATCATGTTAATAAAGTTTATCTTCTAAAATCCCATTTCATACAACAATCTATAAAAAGAAATCGACATAGTTAATATCGTAAGCCAAACCGCTGGTTACTGGGCAAACTTAGTTCTTCTTATTACTAACCCAAACCTGCATCTATACACACAACTCCAGTTTCGACTGATAGCCAAAGCAGACACTACAGTGCGTCAAATGCAGGAAGGCATTGTCTTGCGGAAGAGAGTATTGCTATCACACTCTTTCTCCTTATAATCGTGAAAAAAAAAAACTGTACGTTTCTCACAGAATATAACGATAAAATATAAACACGAACGGTAGGCAAAGATAAAAAAATACAATGAAACTAAATATATTGCGGTGAAACGCTAAGTTGAAACAGCAAGTACTGCAAAAAAAGGTCACTAATTGAGAATTTAAAAAAAACGACTCTGTTATGAATAATTTTTAAACATTTCTGCCGTGTAATGTCTCTTCTTTTTAATTGGAGATTCCATTTTCATATATGCAATTAATTTTCTCGAATTCCACGGGCATTCTAAAATAAATAAATTAATCCATTTTGCGGTGAGATAATTAATACACGAATATGCTTCCATTCAGGGAAAAGTAGAAAATGATTGTTACGTTACGAAATGCAGACCGGATAAAACGTCAAATATCACGAAATACGCTACAAGAGATTACATAACGTAATACAAATGACAGTGAAACACGTTTGGCACGTTGGTGAGGGATTACATATCAACGACATCTTAGTATGTCTGAATGTTTCACAGTACGAACATGTTTAAAAATTCGTTTGCGCTCCAATTACTGGGTCTTAAATAAGTGAACATTAGGTAGTATTCGTTGTATATTAGAACCCTGACGGTTAAGTTTCCAGTGCTGCAATAAAAACTGCAGGTATCGATGTAAAATCAAACTGATCTACACTGTTGTTAAAATGTAAAATATTCTAATGCAGTAAGACTGTTAGAATATAAATACTTGAAATAGTATACATATTTAGAATTTACAGATAAGTCAAATATTTTAAACTCGAATAAAATAGTTACAAAGTTATAATAATAAATAACTTGGATTTAAGTTCAGCAAAACAATAAAAATATAAGATAGACCTGTTTACATAAAGTGCGTAAGTAACAAGTAAATAGGGTTTGATATATACATATATATATGTGTGTGTATATATATATATATATATATGTATATATATATATATATATATATATATATATATATATATATATGTATATATATAGGTCCTGGATATGACCTTAAACTATATCCGATGGTGAGGGCCCCAGCTTGTAGGCCTTAGAGAGTGTGGAGCTACCCTTTAATTGCCATTGCTCCCAGGTCCACTCTGACCCGGAGTGGGATCACCTGTTAGGGTCCCAACTATGGGTTAAATAGAATACGACTTAAAAAACAAATATACTATATTAAAAAAAAAATCGTTCTTCAAAATCACCAGATTCGGCTATTTAACCTTGAAAAGGGTTGATATTCCGTAAAACAAAACAACCAACCAACCAAGTGTATATATATATATATATATATATATATATATATATATATATATATATATATATATATATATATATATATATATATATATATATATAAGTAACATCAGTCAGTTGGGAGTAAGTTAAATGCTGATCGGGTCGGCGGACAGTCATCATTTGTACGTTGGGAGGAGCATACTAGATGATATTATAAGATGTAAAATCTTGGGAGGAAGCGTAGATAAGTTATGATAAAGTCATGCAAAAATATATATCCTGTTAATTTCTGTTTTTGTTGGGAGGAAGTATCTTCGTTTCCAGCAATTCAATCAAAAGAAGTGAAGTAAACGTTAAAGGAAGGTATGTTCCCATTCTGTCTGTGCGTTACGCACAAATAAAAGGCATTATTGTCACAATAACTTATAGGGATGGAAGGCGGCGTTCCATTATACAAAACTGTCTCACGCTTATCTGTTTGTTGTCTGTTTAAAGACCATATTAGTATTCTTTAATTGAATGTTGTCTGTGTATTATTATTAGGCAAACATAATTGATTTAAAAAAAATAGATTCGCTTTTTATGATAAAAATTCAACACACAACAGATATCTATTTACTAGAATGAAAGATCTTACAGCCTCCAATTGAATGAACTCAAAAAATATGGAAAAAAATAACACCAGCAGGTATTATATGCAGAAATCTAACATGCAAGTATGTTTATACGAAAAGTAGTATTAACTTAAAAAAAGAATAATTAAACGACACGCTAGGTGTTATATAATAACGTGTGTTCAAATGAAGACACGCACAAGCACAAGGTCACGGCGTATAAAATCAACAGTATGTTTCTTGATAAGACAGTGGCGCGTTCAAAAAATGTTTCTGTTTACACACATTTATGACATATTTGCCTTTAAATTTTAAACCTGGAAAACTTTCTTTCTTATTCCCCTTCTGTGTTGCATAAACCATCAATAAAATTATGTTATCAGAATTGGCGTATACGGATAAAGCACTCTATTCTCGAATTCAACAAACCGATTTATGAATGCGAAAAAGTACACGTGAAGAAGGTCAGAGATTACATCGACCGTAATTTTATATAAATTAGTCTAAAGATTAAGCAAAAAAAATGCGCATCACATAATTAATATTTCTTCTAATTTTAATTACTTTGGTGTGTTTGAAAGTTTTTAAATAGGTCAAATTTGGACGCAAGATTCGATTAAAAATCACAATGACTCGTTTTACATCACTCTGTGCTATCTAACATGATGTGCTTCATAATTCCTTACCTTAACACATACACAGACCTATATATATATATATATATATATATATATATATATATATATTATTATTATTATTATTATTATTATTATCATTATATAGCAATCCTTATATAAGAAGCTCAATGTGATTACAGAGTAATATATAGAATAAAATTATAAAATTATATTCCGACTATTTCACATATTATAAGATGGTCAACATCATGAATTTTGGAATATAACCTTTTGTCATTTATTCTTTATATATATATATATATATATATATATGTATATATATGTATATATATGTGTATATATGTATATATATATACATGTATATATATATGTATATATATACATGTATATATATATGTATATATATATTATATGCTTTTGTGGTATCCGTGTAAATGTGTTTTCTTATTGGAACGATCTATAAATAACTGATCATAAGTTAGAATTTGTTTTACTCTTATAAATCTATTTTCTTTTTTATTTCTAGCCATCTACTAAAAATAACTGTATTTTTCTTATAGACTGATATTGATCTTTGATGAGTTGTTTGGCAAATCTAGATCATTCAATGAAACTCGTTTTATACGTATTATACGGCCAATAAATTAATATAAAAATAACATAAATGTACCTGTGGAATTGAAATTGTTTACACATTATATATATATATATATATATATATATATATATATATATATATATATATATATATATATATAACATATATGTATGTATGTATATATAAATGTATATATGTGTGTGTGTGCAGTTTTGTCATAACCCTTTTTTTCTTTCTTTTACATTAAATATTGTATCTTTTCAGAAATGCGCAAACCATGAAGTGTCGAATAAAACCCTGTACCCAACCTTTGCTCGGACATTCCCACCTGCCAACCAAGTGACGAAATTCATTGTCTCATTGCTTCTCCATCATAACTGGCGTCAGTTCTCGTTGGTTGTCGGTTCCAGCACGCGATTAATGGAAATAAAGGCCAAATTGGTTCACCTTTGCGAACAGCATAATCTCACCATTAACAACATAACTACATATACGGAACCTTACATCCCCGTGTTACGGATGAGCGAAATACCGGGCATTGTCAACAGCACGTATGCACATACTAGAAGTGAGTAAGATTTTTTTTATTTGATTATTCTTAACAAATTATATCGTTTTTCGAATTCAGATTTTTTACTGTCGAAAACTTTGCTATTTTTATTCTTTTTACATTATAGTTACTTTAGCATCTGGTACCTTTCACCAGTGATTGACTTCAAGACTTGCACCAGGTCAAAGTTTACGTCCTTTAGTCACTATAGTCGTGTACAGACTAGCGTCCGCAACATTACCCAATCGTCACAAAACTTGATTGAAATATCGGTTCAATATTTATACTGCCTTAGTTTCCCTGATATCGTTCTAGTCAGAATTCTTTCTAAAAAGTGATCGAATATGCACGAGATAGACTGTGCGAACGGTGTCAAAAACATAGAGAAAGTGTTTCTATGGAATAGAAATGGATTCAAACTGGGCATTTCCAGTCTGTTTCGTTAACTATCTTTTCATAATCACCTCTTAAAATGTTGACCCTTGTTCAGTTTATATAATGCTGTGATATTAGGATTAAATGTCAAGGTCATGAAAAAGACTAAACTTAATTTGTCCGTAACTGTGACTAATTACTTTGACTATCTTTTATCCATTGAAGTCGGAATCTCATATAATTATGAAATTGACATGAAAAGATTTGTTCATTTTATTGCGGAAGTTCATCATTCGATTTGCCTGAAATTGACATTTGAATGTAACGTTTTTTTATGACAATAACCACGATTCAAAATTACAACCTGATAAGGTAATATTATAAAGTAATCACGTTATCATTAAACAAGTTTTTGTATGTGCAATCCAAAATACAAAACGTAAGGCCAATAAAAAGCAGCGGCCTGTTGTGTAAGAATATTTTTGGAATATAATGGGGGTATGGCCCCGCATACTCGGGAAATTCTATTTATAAACGATGCTGCTAGGAACTGTCGAATCGAATTAATTCACGTTCTGCCACCAACCAATCAAAAACCACAACTGCTCCATATATATTACACCTTTCTGTAGCAATTTCGCATATGTTTTCTCCGTCTCAACCCGGGAAGAATCTTTTGCTCTTCGGATTCCAACTCGAGAACTGTATACTGCAAACCAATCACCTCTCAGGACTTGTGTAGAACAACGAACCATCGGAAACTCTTCTGAAACTAAACATGGCTTACACTTCTAGACCTTGTTACGTTATCAGACGAATGCATAAAATCTCAGAGCTTACTTATGTTCTTTTTGTTATTTTTTTTCTTTTCAGAGTGTACATATGATTAAAATTCGTTATTCTAATATACAAAGTTCGATATTCTTTATCGTTTTAACGCTCATAAGAAATCTATACTTCAGAGAACTTCCTTACGTTCTCACGAGATATTTACCTCTAGTATCTAAGAACGTTTTAGCTGATGGCATCATCGAGCTACTATGAGTCTACGCTGTTAAACTCATTAATCTGGATGGAATTTTAAACGGAAAACTTCCTTCATATATTTTTTCTGTATTGCATGAAACATCAACTAAATTATTTTATTGGAACTTGTCGAATATGAATAAAGTGCTATATTCAAGAGTTCAACAGAAAGATTTACGAATACGACAAAGTACACATGAAAAAGAGTTTACGTTGACCTACACTTTATCTGAATTACTCTCATAAACAAGCATGATAATACAAATAACACAATTAATCTTTCTTCTAATTTTAATTTCTTTAATGTGTTTGAAAGTTTTAAATAAATTGGGCGAATCATTCCATTTAAAAATTAAAATGGTCAGTTTTATGCCACTTTTTTCTCCGCTATCTCATGATTTGCTTCATAATTGCCCATCCATATATATATGTATATATATATATATATATATATATATATATATATATATATATATATATATATATATATATATATAAAGTAAAAGATGATCACTCATTTTGAAGACACTTTTTAAAAGTAAAATTTAATTGAGAAACTTTTGAAAACTTTGAAGTGTCGAATATAATGAGAAAATCATTGTTTATTGCTTCCTTTTGTAAGTCCTATATTTCGCTAATACATAGCCTTATCAGAGTCGAAGTCGGGTTCCTATATATATATATATATATATATATATATATATATATATATATATATATATATATATATATGTATATATATATATATATATATATATATATATATATTTAGTATATATTACTATTAAGCTACACAGAATATTATGCCTAATGTATTCTAGCGTGGATGAAACGCAGAATATTCTACGTAGCTTAACTGTCATATATATTGTATAGCTTACTACCTAGCTATACCTACGTATTGAGAACTGCTGAAGTAAATGCTTAAAGTTCACGCACAAATTTATACGTTCGTATATTAATGTATATGATTAAATGAAGTAGTTATATTTACATATATATATATATATATATATGTACGTATGTATAAATAGATAGATATATAGATGGTATTTATTTGTTTTGTTAGCGGTACTTTTTTAATAAATTCAATTATGTATACGAGCGTGCATTTTTAACTATATGCGAATTGGGAATAATTTTCCCTTTTACGAATTTTGTACCCTCTAAATGTGGAGCTGAATATATATTGTTTAATAAAATATAATTATGCACTGACACGTGTTTCGTCGTCTATTACTCATCAGGATGGCTGAATGCAGCGGGATTCGTAATCGGGACCCTGTCATAAGAAGCCTAAAACTCTTCGACTGGGCTATCTCGCAGTATTCCTTACTAGATCGCGTTTTACGTAGATGTTGTTTATTTGTTTTTGTTAATGATACTTTTCAGATGAGTTCACTTGTTTATACGAAAGTGCATTTTTATCTATCTATTTATCTAACTATATATATATGTATGTATATATATGTATATATATATATCCATATATACATACAAATATATATATATATATATATGCGGTTAATTTTTACTACCGTATCTTTCTGTTAAGTTACATTATTGTTTCAGCTACTTGGCCGTTTTTTTGGCCGTCTGTAGCTTCCTCAGACTTTTAAAGGTTTCTGTAAAAGTCTGAGGAAGCTAGAGACCGCAAAAAAAACGGCCGGGTAGCTGAAACAATAATGTAACTTAACAGAAAGATACGGTAATAAAAAATAAAACGCATATTTGCTCTACAACAGTATTGAGCATTTTTATTAATTACAATTTCTACTAAATATATATATATATACATATATATGCATACTGTGTTGATTTTTGCAGCCCCAGATTTCTTGAAAATTCTTAAGAAACTGTTAAGCATAGGGCATCTTGTGTCACATTTAGGTCTGTATAATTTTATCTACAAGATTAACTCATAAAACATTAATCAATATTTATGAATTATAAAACTAGCTCCTAAGAAAAAGAGTAGTTAATGTTTTCTTTAATAAGTTTATTATTTCTTATGCAACAGAAAAATATGGAGTTTCGATAGAAGGCCTTAGAGAGAATTCAGACCCCGCCCTCATTTTAGAATGGGTAACGAAACTGTAGACTGAATTTAAAAATAAATAAATAAATGCAAACTGACAATAAGATACTTTTACCTACAAATAACTTCCGTCTAAATATTTAACATCTCATAGTATTCGCGGCTCAAATAAGATTCTCTACACTGGCTTTTTAGAAGAATGTTTTTTTTATTCTACAAATTTTGCTATCGCAAGTAACAGCACTCAGCTGGATATTCCGCCAGACTAGATATTTTTTAAATATTTTTTCATATTATCTCTGGATACTGTGGTGTAAGCAAATGAAAGTAAAGAAATTGCATTAAACATCTCAAAAACGGTAATCATGTCAGTATCCAAGAACATGCAAGCTACAATGTTAGTTAACAAAGTTAATAAATTCAAATATCTGTGCTACTGATCACATCTGATGGAAGGTGCACCTCTGAAATACAAAGTCGCATAGCTGCAGCTAAAGTCACCTTCAAGCGATTGTCATCAATCATGACCAACAGAAACATTAAAATAGACACCAAATTCAGAACACTCCGCACGCATGTATGAAAGGTATAATATAACTGGTTTATATGGCTAAAAGGAGATACAAAAAATATGTTCTGGACTTTATTATTAACTCAGTGTGTTGGAGGTAAGTTGTAACTGTAATAAACTATTCAAATATCTATATACCTTATAGAAGGATCAAGTGTTAGCCACAAGTAGGAGGGTTCCATTGATATCTGGAAACTTCGAATAAGTAAAAAGAAACAAAAATATGACTAGTATGATATTAGCAATTAATACGTGAGACATTAGTTTTTACAATTCCTTTCTTGCATATTTTTAAAAAGGAGGGCGACCTGTAAGTATACCCTTGTCCGTTCGTCCGTTCGTCTGTTCGTCCGTTCGTCTGTCCGTCTCTCCGAACTTTTCGCAATAACTACGACTCGCAATTTTTGGAAATTTTGCACAAACATTAAACATGATCTGAGTAAATAGGAACATAACGGATTTTCCAGGAAAACTCCGGTTGCCCCCATAGGGTTCCTATCAGTTTAAAATGGCTTAAATTCGCGATAACTCTTGGGTGTGCACCAGGGACGCTTTTAGGGCTAATGAAAACAATCGATTTTGGGGACTATTTTAACATATTTGTCCAAAATTTTCTTTGTGTGTCTGTTTAGCAGTTTTGTATGATGCCGAACTCAAATTTAAATATGTTAATACCTTGGGGAATATTGGTGTTAAGTGGGGGGGTGACAAATGATGGACTTTGCCATTTCTTTTTTTTTTTACATGATGGAGAAAAACATTTACATATGTTAAGGGCTAAAACTGCACCGTTGGTTAATTTTCACCATAATTTGATCTCCCCTGAGAACTTTTAGAGTTAAAAGAGGGGGTGCAAATGCTGAACTTAGTCATTTTTATGCCTCGTTCAGTATCCACTAACGGGGGACCATGCATGCATCACTTGTGCATGCGTGGCCATGAATTTAAAATTACACCTGAAAAATATCAGTAAATTTGATTTTAGTATTTATAAAATGTCACTGTACACGACTATTCAATAACGATGTGTGTATATGCTTGACCATTGGCCTATGATCAAAGTATTCTAGTAAAGTAATCGGAAGGGGAGAAGTTCTTCTAGACTAAGGTAATATTTGATTTTTTTTGCAACCCAAAATGTCTCCAGTGGAGCTGGATTCCTCCCACAAGCGCTCACCCTACATATCTTACTGCCCTTGTGAAGAGGCAACCTTATACTTGTGGATAACGCGTTGACAACGGAATAGAAATGCAATACTTATTACGACAATAATCAAAATAGAAACAATTAATTTTGTAAATGTAATCGTTTTCTAACAGTTTGATGCATGCTAGTAAGACATGGCTACAATCAGTTACGATGTCCAATTCGGAAAGAGTATACTGTATATGATTTCCACTTCTGCTTTAGTTTGGCGCGCTACCATGCGGGAATATGTCAAAAACAGTTAACAGCCTAGTGATGTTCAAATATAAAGAACCTTCCAAAAGTAATGGCTTCTATTTTTTCTTCTGCTCGAATGGATCAGGTTAGGTCGCAAATTGCATTCTCATGATCATAGAATTTATACACTTATGACCCGAAAGATCATCTCTCGGTTGCTGATGTTGACGGTATGAAATTATAAGAAGATAATTGTGCGTGAATAAACTGCGCTAGAAGAATATATACGTCGTTGGTTTTCTCTATGCAGAAGAGAATTGAGCCGATCAGCATTCACCGGAGCCTGTTGAACGTTTACGAAGCCGATGCAGTTGATATCAGTACTGTAATGAGAATCTCAACAAAGGTGCGATTGAAAAACACAGTCCGCAATTTTAGGACGGATGTCTTTAAAAAAAAAAAAAGCTGACAAAATTGTGCATTAAGAATAGTGGAGAAAAAATTCTAGAGCTCAAAATGTTTACCCGTTGAGTAAAAAAATATGAGGTCTTATCTTTGGGATACTTTTCGTATAGTACATTATATAACAATATTTACTAATAGCACTAATCGAAGTAAAATTATATTTATGCTACAAATTAAATGTAACAGGGATTTGCAAATGTAGGAAATTCTTTAAGAAAGATGAGAACTCCAAACTAAACCAATAGTTTAAATATTTTAAACCAGACATTGCCCATTTTACTTTTCTTTGTCATTATTACAAACAAACATCTATATTTTACTTATAAAGCAAACTAGTTCTTGTTCATAAGAAATGTAAGTAAACTATGTAAAGAAATGAAACAAAGTCACCTGTTTACTCTTTAGTCACCACATGAGTTAAACTGTTATTACATAAATAAATGCAAACATAGAAAATTAATATGACAAAGATTAAACTTAATTAAATTCATATATAATGTTTAATTTAATTTTTAAAATCTTAATTAAAAGTTATGAAATTGTTATATTTTTATTAATACTAGAAAATATTGTCTTTTTTCTTTTCCAGTTTTACCAACTATTCCTTTTATTTTTCTACGTTTTATCTTAACACTATTACTTTCCATGCTCGCATTTTCTATGTAGCCCATGATTTTTCCAGGTTTCCTTTGAAATAATGTTTATCTTCAATGTCATATGCGTTTTAAACAATCCACAGAAATATTACCAACTATTTAAATTGACTAAATAAGAAAATCAAATAAAAGACCGGATTAAGTGAATTAACAAAAAGAATGGATAAAAAAGAGAGAAACAGAATAACCGGGCGACGTCGTAAGCGAAAGTTTATCAGCCTTAACATATTCGGTTAACTACTGCTAGATTAAGCAATATCATTTCCAATTTTATTTAAATTAAACTTTCTATACTTCTGGATTCCCAATTAAAAATGAAATAAAGAAAATAAAAAGTCGTTATCCGGTGTCAATACTGACGTTACTATATTATTTTAGAGATAAATTCTATGATCATGACATGATTGAGATTCGTTAATGAAGATACAGGTTTCATATTTTTAAACTTTATAATGGACATTATTTTCATTGTAAAGGCAGAGTGATCGCAGTTTTTATCTACACATTTACAGATTAACTTAATTGCTTTCTAACTAACAATATATAACATGCTACACCTCCATTATTTGCTACAAAATCTTTTACTTTTCCGTTGTTGTCCATATGCTTTTAAGCTACAGTAAATATCAGTCGATATAATAGGTAATACTTTATTCGACTGGGGTTCGTTCACCAAATATCTGGGATATCTGATTGTCATTCTCTGAGACATGGTGCAATATAGTTTAAGTTTCAAAATACTTCATGAATAATGAAGTCTGTCATGAGGTCCTGTAAAACGGTATGGGTTATAAGATCCGGAATTTCTGCACTCATAACCGTGTCTAAGTCAAGGGAGCTCAGCTTTTGGTCAAGCTAAACATTACAGAATCTAAATTTGATTTCCTACTAAAAAAAAACTCTTTACTATTAACTATATTAGGCGCATCTATTAACTTATTTTAAATGGACGCCTCGTGGTATTCTGTGCTCATCCCACCAACCCCATCGTCATAGAAGATTGCCGATTTCTGGGCCCATCTCAAACAGTATACATGTAGACTAATGTTTATGGAGAAAAATACCATTGTTGACCTGCACAGTTTCTCTGTTTCTTCCTTCTTTCTTGTGTTTTATTTGAATTTACTAAAAAGCATTTTACCCCCCCCCCCCAACTTTCTTTTCTAAACCCAACTAAAATTCTAAAATATATAAAATAGAATCTGTAATTGATTTTCTATTCAAAATTATTTTATATGGACTGTTGGACGCATCTGTCAGTTTTCTGTCATTCAACCTGTATGCTACTTCTACGCTGAAAATGTGTTAGTTTGTAGGTGGTTAGATAAGGATATTTAAATTTACATTGAAAAACTCCTGCTAATGATCATCGTGATCATGCTGTTGATTTCGTTTAGAGAAATTTTGGATTGCACAAATAAGTTCCATATTTCCGAACATAGGGTATTGCATTGTGTACGTTCATGCATATATCGAGGTCTCCCAGCAAATTTTACTGGCAGGATGATCAATTTGCTTACATTTTCAGTATTTCCATAAAAACGAAATTAAAATTTTAACTCAAAATAATTCTTCATTTCAGGCCGGGAACAAAGTGTAGTACCTGTTCTGCAGATACTGCACTTAAAATAATGTGTGCCAGTCAATGGAGGGGAAATCCTCTATACTGGGGCAATTATTATTTTAGGTAACCAGACTAACCCCTTTTTGCCTACTTTTAGGCTGGTTTTTACCCCACATTAAAAACGGCCTTGTGCCTAATTTGTTTTGGTGGGGAAACAAATAAATACAATAATACTTATTAATAATAGCATAAATTAATAATATTTGAAAAACAAAAACAAAAAAAAACAACAACATGAAACTATTTTAAGGACTTTGCAGATTTCTTTCTTACATTTTCCTCTGGCCGCGACTTTTTACGTTTACCAATATAAAGGTGGCATTTAATTTAAAAAATAAATAAAATACTTGGTGGTAGGTAAACATTAAGAATCAAGTTAACCCTCAGGAAAATATAGGCCCTTAATGTAGTAGGGGGAGGAGGAGGTAGAAGGGGAGGAGGAAGAGAACGCCAATGCAATCAGAAACTCTTAGTTCTCTTTTATGAGTTATAAGATAAGTAAGCCTCCCATGCTTTATTTTGGCATACATCTCAGCTAAATATTTTTGAAATTGCCTCGTACATTAAATGAACACACTTATACAATCGTCACGGAACATAATCCTATGTGCGCAGAAATCGTTATAGGATATATAGTTCCTACTACTTAATCTTTATTGTGAGAATTTGTTTCCATACAGACGAGTAATACTCTTCTTGCGCTCTCCAATGAATGATCCGGTAGGTTAAATTATCATATGTACAGTTTCTGAGATATATAATGGCATCCCGATGAGTGAACTACTGATTCATTATTGCAGTAGCAAACTGACATGTCCCCGGAACATTGGAATTACGATCGTGGTTTTGTCTCGGAGTTGTTGTCAGTATCGATAGCCACTTTAATATCATCCCAAGCAACATCCTCACTAGCTATCATAAAGTTTGCGATAAAGTAATTTCTCGAAGAGACGTAGCTAAAGTACAAAAACAATAGCAAACTGTGTGTTGGATGCAGATTTATATCCTATAGTTGCTTCTTGTCGAGTATAATCAACATTTGAAGTTACTCTAGATTTCCAATTTTAACGAGAACCAAGGAAACAGCTATGGGAAAAATCTGAAACGCAGAATAAAATTCCGATTTACTCAACTAAAAGGTACCGCTCAAAATGTGTGCAGATCATCGAGGTTTGCAAGCTCGACGAGAACAAGGTAAGAGCTTACATATGCTATTTTTACGATGTTTCGTTTCTATGTCCGATTGAAATACGACATTCATTGAAAAAAGAACAAACAAAAAAAAACATAAAATTCATTTTAAATCTCATTATTGAATTAATGGATATATGTTTACCGCCCGTCGCTTTGGGTTTGTCATTTTCAATAAATCTTTCAATGCAAATATTCATGTAATATAAAAACAAACAGGGTGTGTGGCTCAAATGTATTCTATTAAAGAAAAACAATTTGCTATTGAAAAGCATACGTTAATAGATATAAAAAATTGGCCCACATATATATATATATATATATATATATATATATATATATATATATATATATATATATATATATATATATATACAGCTCAATCACGTTGACAGACTGGTTCTCAACAGATCACCGATGTTAAGAAACATTGACACTGGCCAGTACAAGATTGGTGACTAATTGGAGAGGCTAAGCGCTGTATGTACCGCTGCGAGTCGTAGACATTTCCAGGTTGGTGTGTAGAGGCTCATTAATTATTTATTCATTAATTCTCTGGAACACCACGCTCTATAATAGACACGTCATGGAAACAAATGAACACATATCTAAAGAAATGGCAGAAATTCTATAGAATGACCTCCAATCTGTAGTGGAATAGGGACAAAAATGGATGGTCACATTCAATGCTGCCAAGAATAATCTGGTTTCCTTCAATAACTACAAGAAACCTTCTCTACCACCAATAGCAATGACCAAAGACTCTTTATCTGAAATTGCATATTTTAAACTCTTCGGTCTAACGTTCACAGGAAACATGAATTGGAACAATTACATTGAGAGTATTGCCAGGACCGCTGCGAAAAAGGTAGGTTTACTCCACCGTGATAGAAAGCTATTAACGCCTGACATATCGTATACCTCTATAAGGCCACCATTCGCCCATGTATGGAGTATTGTTGTTATATTTGGGCTGGTGCATCTGCTACTACTCTCTCACTCCTAGACAAGGTTCAAAAGAGAGTCGCCAACCTGATATGTCCTGAACTGTCATCTAACCTTCAGCCGCTGTCCCATCGATGAAATGTAGCATCCCTCTGCCTGTTCTACAAGTACTTTAACGGTGTATGTTCTGACGAACTGCAAGCTCTTGTATCCCCTCTACGTAAATACCCCCGACATACCTGACAAGCAGCATAATCCCACCCCTTCACAGTTGAGATCCTTAGATTTAAGAGATCCTTCTATTCCAGTAGTTTCTTCCCCAGAATCGCTAGACTTTGGAATTCCCTTCTGGCTTCCTGCTTCCCTAACTGGACTGATATGCAGAAGTTCAAGTGTAACGTGAACCGATATCCTGCTGCCCAACTTACCACGTAGTAACCCTGTAGCTTATGTCCCTGATTATAGCAATTTAAAAAAAAAGAGATGCATCCCCCTGTCTTCGTTAATAACCAGAACACACACACAGACATTCAGCGTTATATATATGTATACTCGGCCCTTTGCCAGTTATCTGCAACGACGAAAATTAGCAGTCATGGGGGAAAAGTTGTTGGTTCTACACAAAGTCTTCACTCCTATAAACATCATCTCTGTGGATATCCGAGGAATTTAAGTTGTGGCGGAAACTCATACGGCGAAATCGACGGGAAAGTGGCATATATATATATATATATATATATATATATATATATATATATATATATATATAAAGCTGAATGTGTGTGTATGTGTGTGGGTGTGTGTGTGTGTGTTGTCACGAATAGGCTCCTATATGGTTGACTATTAAAAAAAACTGATTACATTTCTTAGTGTTTTGTCCGAATGAAATGAAACTTTGGTCATAACTAGTTTATTATATTCAAAACATCACATCAAAACACAAGGGTCTTTGGCTTTTTTTTCTCCGTTCTAAAGCATATTTTATAGATGGCCTCCATTTAGTTTTTATTTGGGGGGGGATCACCCTGTATTCAAAAGCGGTATTATTAGTCCTGATTTTTAATCGGAAAATGTAACTTGCTTGATTGCGCATTGAGCACTCTTGTATAGACCTCATTATATTTCACTGGTTACTCTAGCTTTGAAACATAGCAACCTTAAATTATATATATATATATATATATATATATATATATATATATATATATGTATATATATATATATATATATATAAAAGTAATCGTGTCTGCGTATCTGTGTGTGTGTGTCTCTGTACATTTCCCTACGCAATAACTTTGTCAATTTTAAGTCAACATGCTCGAAATTTGATATACAGGGTACTGGGATTTGGGAAAATCTACGTGATCGGTTTTCGGCCAGCAATTTGGCTGGTAAGGGGTCAAAGATCAACGATTTGACTTTTGAGAATCTACCAAACGCCTCCGACAATTTTGGGTCTAAACACTTGAAATTTTTGATATAGGTTCCTTGGGCATGGATCTAACTTAATAAATCGATTTGAGCCCAAAACAATAAAGTTTAAGAAGTCATAATAGGGGTCAAATTTAAAAAAAAAAGTACCTCTTCAGTCTCTACCAAATTACTCAGACAATTTCTGGTCTAAACATTTGAATTTTGACATAAAGGGTATTCAGACATAGGGCAAGCTTTTTCATCGGTTTCGATGGAAAATGTTTAGTTACCAATATATAAATGTATGTATGTATGTATGTTTGCATCTCTGCTTAAAACTTTCGATAGAGGCGACGGATTTTACCAAGATCAGTATCGTTTTAAAGTTGGACCTTTTATACGACAAATATCGAAAAATTGGCTAAAAACATTAATACCTTCACCTTCAACTAGGCACTTTTCTACAGAGGGGGTGCCCTTTTTTCGCCGATTGTTTTTTAAGTTATCCTCTCGTTTAGATTAGCCTTAATTTAAACACAGCTAACTTAAGGTTTGGCGGTGGTCGTAACCACAAGACGTCAGTTTTTCCACCGTTCTTTTCCTCCTTCCTGGTACCGGTTTGAGCCTGCCTTCCCACTACCAATTTGCTTTTATTTTTTGCTTATCATACACATCAAAACACCCGGGCAACGCCGGGCTGAAATGCTAGTATATCTATAAAAGTTTTCGTGTCTGTGTGTGTCTGTGTGTGTGTCTGTTTGTGTACATTTCTCTACGCAATAACTCTCTCAATTTTAAGTCTACAGACTCGAAATTTGATATACAGGGTATTGAGATTTTGGAAACACTTTGTGATCGGTTTTCGGCAAGAAATTTGGCTGGTAAGGGTCAAAGATCAACAAGTTGACCTTATTTGACAATTTTGGGTCTAAACACATGACGTTTTACTGATAGGTTCCTTGGAGATGAATCTAACTTAATAACTTGATTTGAGCTCAAAACACTAACTGCTTAGGGGCCATAATAGGAGTCAAAGTTAAAAAAGTTGACCGCTTTTTTTTTCTTTTTTTTTGCTCAACATTCACCTCAAATCACCCGGGAAACACCGGCTGAAATGCTAATATATATATATATATATATATATATATATATATATATATATATATATATGTATATATGTATATATATATATATATATATATATATATATATATATATATATATACAGGGTGTCCGTAAAGTTACTATACAGTCTTATTGTTTTATTGTTTTATATTTGTATTAATAGTTAATATTTACTGTATAGTAAATTTACGGACACCCTGTATATATAGTCATCCATGCAGTGCTTTTTCGCTGTTTCACAGCTCATCAGTGGGGCTAGACAGGCAACTGCCTCAAGTCAGAACCGAAGCCGACCGCCCAAATGACAGTCAAGGCTTTTCACCATTTCGCTATACAACTGCTGCTGTGAGGGTTATTATATTAACGTGGTTTTGACATTTATATATATATATATATATATATATATATATATATATATATATTCAGAATCGTAATATATATGTTAATGCTTATAATACTATAATCACTTCTACATATAATGAATAAATGACAAATGTCTATATGCTTAATTTCATGATGTTATTATATTAATTGCTCCTCTTAACCGTATACAGCTTTTTATTATCTTGATGGTTTGCTGTGCTTAAACATTTGGATCAGATTTATTTATGTATGCACATACACACACACACACACACACATATATATATATATATATATATATATATATATATATATATACGTGTGTGTGTGTGTTTGTATACATACATAGGTATTTTTACAAAAGTCATAATGTATCACTACACATTCATGAACATGTTTCGAATAGCCAGTTACTAGTAACAGGGGACCTCACACTGAATAAACTTTTGTATAAGCATATGGCCTGAGGAGGTATCTAGACACTAGTAATTGGCTTATCGAAACATCTTTATCAAGGTATAGCTTGCCTACTAAGGAATGGAGCACTCTTGTATTCACCTCTTCAAACTTTATTTGTTAATTTGCCTCTAGAAAATATTAAACTGGAATAATATATATATATATATATATATATATATATATATATATATTAATCTTTATGTTAGAACTATTGTTAATTTCAATGGATACCGTTTTCATTTAATAGGGTGAACCTGTTACGAAAAAAAAAAACCCGGAATTGCCGTTAAATATAATAATGCTCGATGAATATTTTATAGTAGCAGAGCATATATAGTGCAAAATTTAGCTGAAATTCAAAGGCACATTTTTTTTATAACCTTCGTTTATTACACCGTGGATTTTCACATTAGAACCATTTCGTTAACAGGTGGGCAACACTATTATTTGATAGTTCCATTGGCGAGTTCATGAAAGTTATAAAAATATAAGTCCTGTACATTCCTAAATCCTCTGGCCTTTATGGAGGGAAGATTAAACTTGTTGCTATGGTTTCAAATGATCTGTAAAAAACAGCGGCGGAGACTTGATTCCAAATATTTCTCTTATGTAATATATCTCCCCTTCTTTGGAAATAGGGTACGATTTGAAATAGCTCCAGTATCAAAAAATCTTGTATGAAAACAAAGAGAGGAGAAATACCATCTGATTAATAAGTCGAATCGAGTTTCCTATTATTGTTATATCAGATCATTTGAAACCATAGCTACAAGTTTTAGTCTCCCTTCCATCAAGTCCAGAAATTTTGAACAGATATTTGATAATATACAAAACTAGGAAAAATTGGATTATGAGTAAAATATTTTATAGCTGTAAAAAGTGCCAAAAATAGGCTCTGGATTATGGATTATTCTCTTAATGTGCGACCTTGAAGCAAATATCACATAGCCGAACACAAAATTCATACCTTTACATTTTCTAATGAATATTTTTTTTTGTAAAATTATAATCAATAGTCGCTGGAATTTGGACCTTATAAAATTGTCAAAAAGCTGGTATATATATATATATATATATATATATATATATATATATATATATATATATATATATATATATCCTTCAGAAGAATGAAATACAATGAATCTACTTGTGCACAAATTCAGTGATTATCGGTCTTACAAAATATTTTATGTAGCTAAAAGGATTAAAAACCTTTAAAACAGTTCATGTAATTTTCTATTGTTATTACCTTTACGAAAGGCGCAAACCTTTTATAATACTTGCTAATATTTTCCTCCGAGAAGATGTATAAACATCGAAACGTCATTGGTTAAGAAATATATTTTACTATACTGTATTCTTTGTCCTCCATACAATAAAATTTCTGTATTTGAAATTTAACTTTTTCAAATCACAAATTTACGTTCCTTAACTAGGATATATATACATATATATATATATATGTATATATATATATATATATATATATATATATATATATATATATATATATAGATAGATAGATAGATAGTGTGTGGGGGTGTATAGAAATATGCATATATATACATATATATATATGATTGTAACGTCTTGTCAGACGAGATCCACTCCCTCATTCACTAAATCTTTGTGCACGAATATGACTTTTTAGTCCTGCCAGCGACTTGCACACCCTCAAGCAGACACGTCACTGAAAACGTTCACTGATTTGTATGAATCTAACAGCAGCGGAACCTGTATTATCGTGGGCTTTCATGCGATTAACAAAACCTGTCTTATACAACAGAGCCCGATCACACACCTTACAGATCCAGAGATCTCCATGGTTGGGCGGCAAGGTTTGTCATTTTCTACGTGCTCTGTTAAGCTTCGCTCGGCCTATTTTGGCTGTTTCAAAGTGTTCTGTACCCCTATATATATATATATATATATATATATATATATATATATATATATATATATATATATATATATACATATATATATATATTAAGTCTATGACAATTGGTTTAAAAGACCCTATATTTATACAAAAAAATATTCTAGACATTTACCTACATAAAATTATATAGTGTCAGCTTCAGTTTTGCTACTTGAGTTGTCTCCCCTGTGGCCTTGCTATGTCGTAAATATATTGGCTATTATTATATTGTTTAGGTACACGTTTTCTACGGAAGTTTTATGATGCATCATCATGACTAGACTTAGCGAAACATCAAATACAACAATTGAACCGGGATCAAAACTACTATTGATGCAGATAGTTTGTGAGCAATCAAATTTGTTACTCTGAATGTAAAGATATCTGACTTTCAAATCTTAATAAGATTTAGTAAATATTCGTCCATCAGAACGATGGGAGCCAGTTGATCATCCTTGAAGAACGATGTATTACAATTAAGCACAATATCAAGATACACAGGGAGCACATACAGAGCCTGGTGTCCATACAGAGTAATCCGATTTTAGCACTGTCCTGGCTCAATGATTGTAAACTTTTGTGATCTAACGATAAGCGGTGTGTCGCCGTCATTATGCTATTTGGTTCTATTTTACAATATACTATTTTGTTTTTGTTTTGTTTTGTTTTTTTGTGTATATCGATACGATCGACTTTACTTTCGGAAGATTTTCCGGCAATGTTACGAATTTCTTGTTTCTGTCGTTGTGTATTTTTTCGCCTGTTCTTTATTTATTTGACGTTTGTTGTCCTCTAATAAAAAAAAACAACAACTTTCTTCTCAACAACTCAACATAATAATACGTCAAAATAGTTTCTTCATTCAAGTCGCAGAACGTAAACAATTTAGTCTGATTGTCATCTGTAATCGATAGAAATACGAATCAATTGAAAACCTCAGACTCATCTGTCAGAGGCAATTACAATTGCTTTGCGGTTTTAAGCATATGTTCAATTTTCCCACATCCTTCTTAACTTTAGGATAAAATTCTATCTGACAGAAAACATATACGAAAATAACATAAAACAGAAAAGCCTTATTGTAAATATTTCCATAGCAATGCGAAATTATGTAAAATCTAGAATCATTTCCAATTGAATTAGTGATACGCCAAAGATCGAATGATTCCGGAATCGAATGGCGCCTATAAAGCTAATCTGCACAAATTACTTTTGATTTTATTGGTTTTTGACTCCTCCAAGACATCTGTCTCTCCCCTGAAGTCTGTAGAAAATGTGATGAAACAATGTGAAAATAAAATAAACGCAAACATCACAGAAGAATTTAAATATTTCCTCTGTCTGTATTTTCCGTCAAAACGAACGCAATATTTACATAAATAATCTTATAAAATAACCAAAAAAGTTTTTATTAGGTTGGTGCAAAATTAATGTCGTTTTATCATATATATATATATATATATATATATATATATATATATATATATATATATATATATATATATATAAATATATATATATATACCTATTTACAATGCCTCCCCACGGGACAGAGTTAGACAGAGTATAATTATCCACTGACACATGTTTCGTCGTCTCCGACTAATCAGAGTGGCTGAATCTAGCGAGATTCGAAATCAGGAGCCCATGATAAGAAGCCTAAACCTCTACAAGGGGGCCACCTCGCTCGACTACTGAATGCATTGCGTTTTTATGTAGATGCTTTTATTTGTTTTTGTTAGCGATACTCTTTGAACGAATTCAATTATTTATATGAAAGTGCATTTTTACACATTATTCCCAACTCGCATTTAGGTAAAAATGCACCTTAATATAAATAATTGAAACAAAAACAAATAAAAACATCTACATAAAAACGCAATACATTCAGTAGTCGAGCGAGGTGGTCCCCTTGTAGAGATTTAGGCTTCTTATCATGGGCTCCTGATTTCAAATCTCGCTAGATTCAGCAACTCTGATTAGTCGGAGACGACGAAACATGTGTCAGTGGATAATTATATTTTAAAAATAACGTATATATATATATATATATATAAATATATATATATATATATATATATATATATACAGCAGCAAAACGTATAAGGAGTTTACTAACCAAGGAGAAGCAAACGCCAAATATAAATATAGTAATTTATATTTTAATCACAACAAAATGAAAAAGCTCAATACAATCACTGAAGCTGGTAGAGCTTATAATAAATAATAATAACAACAGAGTTGCAAAGTAAAATTATACAAACAGTTTATTATTCAGTAGAATACATCAAAGTTGAGTGCCACTTAATCCGCGAAGTTTCAAAGAATGCCATTTCTTCTCATCAGAGGAAAGAATTGTTAGCGAAATATTTCTATTTATTTGCTTGTAGCCGCATAGGTGGAAACTTAAACTTTTATGATTTGTGGTCACAAAACTTTAAACATAAGATGTAAATATGTGAAACAGTTAATGTGGAAAGTTTATTCAGAGTTTAATATTACTAAAAATGATTAACCGTGGTGAAGGTTGTCCGGTGAAGAGGAGGTTAAAGATTTAGCGATAAATTAAACGGTCAGTGTCCGCTTCAATGGTTGAAAAATGAATAGCAGATTGTCAGAGAGTTAGGATTCCAAGAAATTGAAGAGAGTCAACACCGCTTTCATTTGGCCGGGTGGGGAGTTGAGACGTAAGAAAATGACATATTTTTTACACTAACCTTATGATATCGGATAAAATAACATTTATTTTGGCAAAAAATATAATTTAATTGTTTTATAATCCGTAGATTTAAACGTGAAACGAAGGTAAATATATTGCGACTTATTTTTTGGCACGTGTGCATTACTGCGATGAGCTACTTTGTGGTGTTCAGTTTGGAGATTTGGAGAGTTCATAACATGTGCCTTCAACTTTCATTCATTACAAACAAAATTTTTTTGATGTTTTACGAAAATTTGAACAAATAATAGTTTTCACCAAATTGGTCAGCACTTCACTGATGCGTGGACAAAATATTTATAAATGTTAAACGACATATATCTTCTATAACTTCCATTTATTTATTCTGAACAATAAAGCTTGATGATCATATTTTATTGGTTACGAAAATTTAAGAATGTTTAGTTTGTTACGAAAGCTATTGTGTTATAAACTATTTTATAGGTATATAATTTTCTAATATTTATTTAAATGCAATAAAAATGTCTCTGAAGAAATTAAATAACATATAAATAAATAAATAAATAAAACACGCATTTATTGATGTTTACATGTTTAAACAATTTTCGGTCGTGAAATAAGAAATTGTTTTCTGATGCGCACTCTCTAAAGCTGCAAAATGAAAACTAAAAAGTGGTTCCGTCGCAGTAATGCACAAGTGCACATTATGTTTGCTAAACTTTCTCAGTTAAATAAATGTCGCTTTAATACTAGAGAATATAGCATGAACAATGCCATGATATGAAATTAAAATAAGCGGAAATATTAAAACTATGTTTCCAATTTTTTTTATTTCGAACTATACGTCACATTTCTCAAAGAAACTGCACGATGAATAAGGGCGATAAAAGTGCCAATTATAAATAAGATTAATATTCTAAAATATTACTATTATTTTTTTCATCATTTTTAATGAAATTGGCAAATCGCACAGAAGGCCTTTAAATACTACAATATCGGGAAAATAATAAATATCGTTTTCTTAAAATATACTTATTTAAAAAAATATACATCTGTTAATTTAAATTTCGTATTTGTCCGTTTGGAAGCTGGAATAGATAAAATAGAAATTGTAAGCCCACTAAATAATACTACATACAATGTGCTTTTTCCACTGAGCAGACCTTGAAATAATACGTGTCAAAATATGCGTATTGGAATTTTTCTAAAACAATAAAAATTCTGCATATTTAACCTGGAATAAAATGTATTATATTGAAAACAATGTTACCGAATTGTTTTTTATTATTATTATTGTTTAAAATAATATATTATATCAAGATAGGAAGAAATGCTTTTCAGTAGTTTATAAAATTGAAATCGTCATGATTCAAAAAATAGAATAGATTTTTTCACTATTTTTGTGACAATGATAATCCATCTCTAAAACGATCAATACAAATATAGCGTCTCTGGACAATATCAGTATAACGTCGTTTTTTTCATTTTGTCGTTTTCTTAAATATATATATATATATATATATATATATATATATGGTTCTGTTAATTTGGATATTTCGTCTGATTCTATGCATATTTAGTTGTAAATAATGTGTGAAGTTCGTCATCAGTGTCTGCCTTCGGGACCTGAGTTTTTGTGTACAAACATTTTATTTAAAAAAAAAACTCCAGCCGTTTGAGACGCGGTTCTGTTCATTTGGATTTTTCGTCTGATTCTATATACATTTAGTTGTAAATAATGTGTGAAGTTGGTCAGCATTGTCTGCCTTCGGGACGTGAGTTTTTGTGTGCAAACATTTTATAAAAAAAAAATCCAGTCGTTTGAAACGTGGTTCTGTTCATTTGTGGTTTTCATCTGATTCTATGTATATTTAGTTGTAAATAATGTGTGAAGTTGGTCATCATTGTCTGCCTTCAGGAGGTGAGTTTTTGTGTACAGACATCTTATTAAAAAAAACCCCAAAAACTCCAGTGGGTTGAAACGTGGTCCTGTTAATTTGGATTTTTCGTCTGATTCTATATACATTTAGTTGTAAATAATGTGTGAAGTTCGTCATCATTTTCTGCCTTCGAGACGTGAGCTTTTGTGTACAAACATTTTATTAAAAAAAATATATACAGCCGTTTGAAACGCGGTTCTATTCATTTGGATTTTTCGTCTGATTCTATGTATATTTAGTTTGTTTTGTATTTTTTTTCAAACTCATTGAATTGTACCCATCACTTTCATCCTGATCATTGAAGATATATAACTTTTGGAACGCTCCTTCATGTGTATTTTACATGTATGTACATGTGTACATGTGTGTATTCAGATGTATGCACATGTTTATAATGTGTGCCTCTATGTGTGTATGTTCGCATGTGTGTGTACATGCATATATATGTTTGCGTGCATTCTGTGTGCATGTATGTATGTGTGCATGCATGTGTTTATTTCCATGTGTATGTGGGGTGGTGAGGGGTCCCGTAAGCTGTGGCGAAGGCAACCCCTCTAGGAGAAGCAAATCTCTGATTTAAAAAAAAACATAAAGCGGGAGACTAGCTCCCGCATTAAGCTGGTCTGCAGTTCAACTTGTTGCTGGCTATCTTGCTCTTGCTTGTTGCTGGATCTCAACATTTTAAACCGAGAGAGTGACTTAGCTGCCGTACAAAGCTAAATCTCTGTAACATCATCTTTGTATAGATACTCTCTCAGGCATGTGTTTATAAAATAGTCCTATAGCAATGGAAAAGCTGTGCCGCGTGTTGGCTTGAAATGCTGGAAGCATGTAATAATTGGTCTGCCATCATTATATGTATCCGTGTGTGTATGTACGTATGTACTTTGTATGTATATGTATATATATGTGCATTTGTATGTATATATGTATATATTTTTGCGTGTGTTTGTATGTATAAATGTATATATATATGTTTGTTGATGTATGTATGTATATGTATGTGTATCTATGCATACGTGTGTGTTTGTGTATAAATGCATAGATATGTATATGCATATGTATTTAAATATATGTATATGTATATGTGCATATATGCGTACGTATTTGTATGTGTATATGTATGTATATGTACGTTTGTATTTCTATATGTATATATGGGTATGTATTTGAGTATGTATGCATGTGTGTATGTATACGTATTATGTATTATGTATGTATATATATGTGTGTGTGTGTATGTTTATGGATATATGTGTGTATGTGTGTGTATGCGTGTACGTATATGTATGTATGTATGTATGTATGTATGTATGTATAGCAATGACCGTCTTCAGTGTCATGTCTGCTTGAGTGTGTGAATTTGCCGGTACCACTAAAAAAAAAAATAAATAAAATAAAAAGTCAGGTTAGGGCTCATGGACTTTAAGTGTCTGAGGGAGTGTCACTCGTCTGCCAAGACGTTGCAAATCATCATACATATATATATGCATATATACATTTATATAGATGTATATATGTATATATATGTAGGTATACATATATATGTATGCATTTGTATATACATGCATATATATATGCATAAATAATCAATACAAAAAAAGAACATAAAAACATAGAATGAACTATAAATACATCAAGTCCCCATATAGAAAATAACAAGAATATCAATCTCTCCTGACAACGATCGAATGCACCAATGAAAGCGCTTGAGAAGAATATGGTCGAACAAGCACTACTGGGCTCCATAATATACAACATGCCAACCGAAATAAAAGAAAGACCGCTCGGTCAATTGAAAAGGTATCCAACAAAACCCGAATAAGAACTCAGCCGTTTTCCATCAGACGTGCTGCAATAATGACCTGTTTCCAAAATATAAAAATATGCATATATATATATATATATATATATATATATATATATATATATATATATATACATATATATATACATATATATATATATATATGTGTGTGTGGGGGGTGTACAGATGGCTTTTCTGTCTCTGTGACTGAAGATGCGATTATATCATAAGCATTAAACGGAACAGGTCCTATTAAACTAAGCAATGCTTAAATAATCACATATTATAGTATATATAAAGCTTTACAATTCAACTCCGACCATTTATCTTCTAATTTAGTGGAAATGGTGTTGTATATGTATGTTTGTCGCCATGCTAACCGTTCACTAACTTATTCACTTTAATAAATACAAACTAAACTCTTTTCAACCACTGATTGGCATGATCAATGTTACACTCTCTGAAAGTACTTCCCTGAAACTCCCAGGATTACGATTCACGAAAGACATGAATTGAAGCAAATACACTGACCTAATTCCAAGAATGCTGCGTTTAGGGGCGGCTCTCATTGTCTTGATTGAAAGGTACTCACACCAGCCAATAACCAATATCTCTAGAAAGCAACTATTCGCCCATGCATAAACTTTTGTTTGCTCATCTGTGTTAGTGCGTCTCCAAATTAGTCTCTCGCTCTTAGGGTTCAAAGGAAGTGTCTCGAAACTAATAGGTCCCGCATCGTCGGAAAAGTTGCAAGTACCATCCTAAGCCAAAATACTGCATCCCTGCGTCTGTTTTTCAAGTATTTAACGGTAATGTAGGATAGTTAACATTGTAAATTAGTTATTATCGATCTATCTGTCTATCTATTTATTTATTTATTTATCTATACAATGATATTTTAATATAGTTTATATTGGGAGTTATTCATTGTTTATAGAATAAAGTGTAATAATGGATTTTAGCTGAAGATGTTTACATAAATTAGCAAGGTTAAATAAACAAATTAACCTTGGGCAGGCAGAGAGGGGGGATGATTCACGTTAGGGATTTGTGTGCTTTTTGAATGATGACGTAACGGAACTGAGGTAAAGAGGTCGGAAAATTTAGAGTCGAGAGTTGGAGTTTGATCACGCGAGTAAACAGACTTACTTAAAGCCAGGAAGCGAGGCTGTGAAAAATAAGCATGTACTGTGGTTTCACAAAAGAAGGAAAACAGAGGTCTCAGTTGGTTGTGGTTTTCGTTTCACGTTTCATCACGGAGTTCAGCACTGAAGGTAGAATAACTCTTGAAGAAATAAAGGTATGAAGTATATATTATTATTCTTATAAAAAATAATACTTTATGCAAATATGAACTGTAATATATTCCCGTCCGATAACTCTCTAATGCAACATGACGCAGTTCATACGTCGACAACATATTATCTGTCTACACAATACATACAATTTATACGTTTATAATCTGGTCCCGTTTGGAGAACAAAATATATCACCCTCTCATCCCTGTCTATGTAATATGACTATTTTAATATGATCTACCTCTCAAAATCGAACAGTAAGAGTTCAGAGGAACTCAAGGCACTAGTACATTCTAGACGTACATACCCAGAAAAACCTGGCGAGCAGCCATATCCCACACTGCCAGAAATGATTTCTACTCACATTTCTTTTTCCCTCGAACGCCTAGATTTTGTAATTTTCTCTCAGGCCCTTGCTTTCCTGAAAAATGACAAACGGAAGTTCACATGTAATATAAACACCTTCAACGCAACAGCCTTGTTAATTAGCGGATGGTCTTCAGTTTAATTTTACTGTTTTTTTAATATATAAATATTTATTATTTAATTGTAACTTGCAACAATGACATGTTTTGTTTAAAAGAAAATAAAATAATAAAAAAAAGAATTTAAGCGATCGATTTTTCCTCGGTAAATACACACATTTTTCCCCGATTTCGATACTAATCTGTATTAGTATACCCCAAAATATTTCTAATTCTAATTCTGATTAATCCTCTCAGCACTAATATATATATATATATATATATATATATATATATATATATTTGTTTGTTTATGAGATACATGTCTATATGATCAAATAAAGAATAAGTTGAAGAGATATATGTGCTTATTTATATTATTTAAAATAGGTGGTACATAGGCAGTTTTATTTTATTTCTATGTAATTATTGTAGAAAATATTTTCATACCTATATATAAATTTAATGTCGATGGTTGTAATTTTTTTTTAATTTGCGTTGTTTATCCTTTCCGCAATACTAGAATTTTTGATAGGTTCATATGCTTATCTGTAAGCGATAGGTGATAAACAAACAAACGTGCATAATAGTATATATTTTCTACAATATTTTAGCATTCCGTTCCAACAGTTCTCTATTTATAGTGCTTAGTTACCGTTTGGGATCAATTCTGTGGTTAGTATTCTAATGTAACATTGTTTTCCGATAATATTTCCTGTGGGAATATATTAACATTCCAATTACAAACCGATAGATTATTTTAGTAAATCGGTTTGGGGGTTTAATTATTGATTATACAAAGTGTACTCCCATTTATCCAGTGAATGGCAAATTATATTTCTGCTCGTTGGTTTAGTATTATTTTAGCAAATCGTTTTGGGTGTTTAAGTATTAATTATGCAAAGTGTACTCCCATTTATCCAGTGAATGGCAAATTATATTTCTGCTCGTTAGTTTAGTATTACTTTAGCAAATCGTTCTGGGTGTTTAAGTATTAATTATGCAAAGTGTACTCCTATTTATCCGATGGGTGGCAAAGTTTCTTTCTCTTCGTCAGTCTAGTATTAGTTTAGTAAATCGTTTTGGGTATTTAATTATTAATTATCCAAAGTATGCTCCAATTATATCCGGTGGGTGGCAAATTTAATTTTTGTTCGTTAGCTTAGTATTGAGCGCTGATGGTTGAGATAATGTTGAGAGGTAATGGAGAGGATGACTCCTTCCTTAATTTATCTAAATTATTTATGCTCACATGTTTTAACGATTTTAGTTAATGCCGTTATTAATTAAAGAAAATACGGAAACTTTATCTATAAAATTATTGCTCTAAAATATGATGTGATATTTGCAAAGTGATATGTAGTATAAGAAAGCACGTATTCTGTTTTAAATGATAATGGTCACTGTTTTACGATCCTCTACTTTTTTCTCGTTTCTCAGAACCGTCAAATGGATTGTAAAGTAGATTAAAAAATCACATTTATGACACCTCTTTCTTTTCGCTTTAATCAAGCTCAAACGGCGAATGAAGTGACCAAGGATATTTAAACTGCATATGGAGAAAACGCTATAGCCGAAAAAAACTGTTTGAGATTGGTTTACCAGAGTCAAACACGTTAATTTTGATCTCAATCAAGCTCTTCATCCCAGAAGACCAATCAAAATAGACGAAGACAAAGTCGAGACTCTTTTAATGGAAAATAGCCAAAAGACATGTCCAGAATTACAATGCTTCCCAAGGTTATTTTCTTTATATTAAGCCTAGATAATTTATGTAAACATCTTCCTAAAACCCATTGCTTCTCTTTATTTTATATACAATATATAACTCACAGTATAAATTATATTAACAATATCATTGGATGGAAATTATTTTTTTTTAAATTGACGTGAACACTAGAATATTTCAATAAGAAGTCAAATATGAACACGTAAAATTATAGAATAATAAAAGGCCAAGAAAATAGCCAAAAGACATAATAAAAGGTCAATCAAATAAAATAGCCAGAAGAATAAAAGGCCAATCAAATAGAATAGCCAAAAGAATAAAAGGTCAATCAAATAAAATAGCCAAAAGACATAATAAAAGGCCAATCAAATAAAATACCCAAATGAATAAAAGGGCAATCAAATAAAATAGCCAAAAGAATAAAAGGCCAATCAAATAAAATAGCCAAAAGAATCAAAGGTCAATCAAATAAAATAGCCAAAAGAATAAAAGGTCACTCAAATAAAATAGCCAAAAGAATAAAAGGCCACTCAAATAAAATCCTAATATATGTATGCATATAAATGTATACGTAAGTATGTTTGCGCGCGTGCGTGTATTAAGAGAAGTAGAAGAGAGTGCTATATCACGTATATTGTTACACATTCAGAATAAAACATTAATCAAAAGCAAAACTATCTGTTTCAAGATTTTTTAAAGCAATGGATGACGATGTACGCCCTATGAAACCTTTACGGATCCAGAAATATTAAAACGTGTTTCAAGAGTTGAAGGATTCCTATTGGATATTCAACATTCACTGAGAGAAAATCAAAACCACATGCCATTTTGAAGCTCTCATTTTTCCTTCTGTCCCTGGGGAGATTAAATTTCCCTCTTTTTTTATTCTACATATGAAGTAATATTGAGAGGCAATTCTAAATTTATATTCCCATGCAATATTAACTATAATATTATGGAATCTTTTATATAATGGTCAGTTTGTTTGTATGTCTCACTTATAATTACCCCATTATAAATAAATCTAATATAGGAAGCGATAAAACACGTGTCATATTATGTATAGAGGTGGGTAGATATTCAAACATGTATATGATATATTTAGATGTGCGGATATAGTTTGTTCTTATAACGTCTCCATTATAAATTGCATGTATGTTTTTTTAGTCAGGGAATATGATATCGACGTATAAATAAGTCATGTTGTATCAGAGTTATCACACGGATATATATCACAGTTCATATATGAGAAAAATATTATAAGCTACACACCTTCTTTCTTCAAGAGTTCGTCAAGAGTTCTTCTATCTTCACTTGTTGAGATCCGTGATGAAACATGAAATGACCAACATCATAACCAATTGAAACATCTGTTCTTCATGCTTTTTGAAACCAGAGAAAAAGACTTTATATTTTGTATAATATAAATTTATTTCAGTTATCTCAAATCGTCTTCACCAGAGTCTACATTTCTTGTAGTCAAATTTATTCTTCGCAGCCTCGTTTACTAGATTGAAGTACGCCTATTCACGTGCGTGATGAAACTCCCACTCTATTCAACTCTTCGACTCAAAACTTCCCGAACTCTTGACCTAAGTTATGTTGCGTAATCATTCAAGAAGCACACGTAGCCTTTACATGTGACCTATCCACGTCTGCCTGCCCAACGGTTATTTTGTTTATATTAAACCTAGCTAATTTATGTAAACATCGTCCAAAATTCCATTGCTTCACTTTATACTATATACAATAAATAACTCAACATATAAACTATTTTAAAAATATCATTGGTTAGAAATTATGTATTAAATTGACGTGAACACTAGAATATTTCAATAAAAAGTCAAATATGAACAGGTAAGATTAGAGAAGAATAAAAGGGAAATTAAATGAAGTGTGTGTTGTTTAGACATTTACGTTAAATTTAGCTTTAATTTGAAGTCCTTTTAAAAATTACAAGTGCCGAATTTCATTTTATCGCCTGTGTAAACATACACTTATATATATATATATATATATATATATATATATATATATATATATATATATATATATATATATATATATATATACAAGCGAAAGTGCCTGTCGTTGACTGGGTTCCAAAAACAGCCTACAGAAAAATGGACTCTGATTTATGAAAGTATGATAGGTTATGAAAAAGAAGGGTTGTAATGAGATAGCTTCGAATTTGGGGCTATCAAAACCAAAGAAATATATGATGAAAGTAAAAATAAAATAGATAAACCCCATGATTTATTATACCATACCTCTTCACTCTGAAACAAGTATCACAATATTCTGTGGGTCTATATTAAAAAACCTTGTTAAACTTTGTGACACATTTCCATTCTATGGAGGTCAGGTGCGAACGAACACCCCATAATTTTATTGTAACATATTTCTTCAAACTGAAACATATTTATCAAAGTCTACTTACGCAGATAGATATGAAAAGTATTTTATTTTTTTACATAGGCATCACCACATTATTAAGGCCAAGAGGCCACTCAAGGATAAGGGTTAAAGAGTGTACAGTAAAAATTGGACAATATATCAATCATTAGTAATGAAAATTTGGTAAATTTGATAACTTCTAGTGAACGGCTCATCAAGAACTTATTTACGTTAGACTTGAACACAACCATATTGTAGTTAGCCCGAAAGCAGGAAAACGGAAGACAATTCCACAGGCGCGTAGTTCTCAGAAAGAAGCTTTGTTCATGGAATCTACGTTTAGGTTTAGGCACAGATAAAGAGTGGGGGGAATTATTGATAGTGTTTACAGCTAGACGAGTGTTTCTTGTGAAAGTTTGGCGAGGGGGGACCATAGACTGAAGCTGAATCGAACACTTTCCATGAAAATAACGGTACATCAGAGACAAACTCGCAACATCTCTTCTGTGAGATAGAGGTTGCAGGGAAGAGAACAGGACATCTCCTACCAGGCTACGAAGTCTATTTTGAACTCTATCAAGGCAGTACAGGTCCTTTCTAGCAGCTCCTGCCCAGATGTGGCAACAGTATTCCATCCTTGGACGTACCTGGCTCTTATATAGATAGAGAATTGCATCAGCAGTGAGATATCTACCGGATCGATAGAAAGATCCCACCATTTTTCCAGCGGCCTTGGCAACAGATTTAATGTACGTGTTTTATTTAAGATCAGGGGTAATGGTCATGTCCAGAAGCTTGTCAAAACTTGAGGCTTCCTGAAGACGAGAGCCATTCATTTTAATTGATGCCAGATGTGGATCAGAACGTTGATGATGTAAAGATAGAAGCTTGATTTTAGATGCATTAAAAGTAACCAGCCATTCCTTTCCCCATTGTACTACGTGCTCAAGATCAGAGGAAAGAGAATTGAAGAGAATTTGGTCGTTTACTGTCTTAGATGTGCTTGCATAAATGGTTGTGCTGTCAGCATAAATGTCTACAAATGATGTTAGGATGTGATTTGGAAGATCATTAATGTAGATCAGGAAAAGAGTTGGGTCCAGGATGGACCCCTGAGGGACACCGGCATTAATACTGTGAGCTTCTGATTTTTGCTCCTCAACTACTACTCTTATGAACCTATCAGAAAGAAATGATTTAATAATTGAGAAGACATTTCCAGCTATACCATAGCTACAGATCTTATGAAGTAAACCTTTATGCCATACCCTATCAAAGGCCTTAGATATGTCAAGAGCAATTTCCCTAGAAAGATTGCCTCCGTCGAGAGATTTGCTAATCCTATGAGATATAACTGTAAGCACATCTGCTGTAGATCTAGCAGAACGGAAACCATATTGAGTGTCACTAAGAAGGTCATTTTTGTTGAGATGGTTGATTACTTATGTATTTAACACAGATTCCAGCAACTTAATCATGACGCACAGGAGACTTATTGGCCTATAGTGAGAGGGGGATGAGCAATCACCTGAATTCTTAAATACAGGGCATACTGATGAAATTTTCCAGGGAGATGGGAAACTATTCTGCTTAATAAGACAACGTTTAACCAGTTTTTAAGTATGGGCGCTAGTTCAGGTTGAAGTTTTTTGAGTACTATAATTGGAATACCGTCAGGGCCAGTTGCTTTACTGGAATCAAGGTTTTTGATTAGCTTGGCAACATCACGGACAGATATACGTATATCACATAGCGTGTTTTCTAATACAGAAGGAAATATTAGGGGTTGGCGGCCTTGGTCGCAAAGGGTAGAATTAGCTGCAAAGTTATTGACAAAGAGTTTGGCTTTGTCTGATGCTGACGAGATTACCTCAGGTCTATTGATAATAGTTGGGATGGAGCACACGCTTCTGTTCAGGATTCTGTTTGCTATTTGCCAAAACTGGTGGGAACCAAGCCGCTGCTCAGCTACTTTGGACTTAACGGATTGAGCATACAACTCTCTTGCGTTCTTTCTTACTTTCTTACAATGGTTGTTTGCAGTCCTGAAAGCGGCTTTAGTTTCCATACATCTATTACGTTGGAAGCAGTGGAAAAAGTGATTTCTGTGCGCAATGGCAGCAGCACATTCTGGAGAGAACCATGGCTGGCTGTTAGGTTTTTGCTGAAACTTTTTCGAGGTTATGAACCGGTCTATACCTACAATTAACCATTCCGTCAGGTCTGATACTATAGAGGACACATCTTTTTTAAACATGGAATGCAGAGGTAGATCAGATATAAATGTACGGAAGCTATACCAGTAAGCCTTAGTGTATCGATATACTGTACGATGGAGAGGTACGTCTGGGGACTTATTACATTTCATTTTTATCTTCATTGAAACAACAAAGTGGTCGGAAGATCCAAGAGGCGACAGAACAGAAACTGAACATATTTCAGGGCAAGTTGCGAGAAAAAGGTCTAGTAGGCTCGCATACTGGCCGTCATTGTCGGGCACACGGGTGGGTTCCTGAACAATCTGAGTGAGGGCATAGGCAATGAAGAGATCATAACAGAACCCTCCTCATCATCGGTCTTGTTTGAGTGGGTCAACCATTCGACGTTGAGAACATTGAAGTCTCCACATACGTGAATGTTAGCTGAAGGATAAGCAGATAGGTCTTGGTCAATTTTCTCAGATATGCTTTGAAGATAGAGAGTAAATATAAATGCAGTAGTGTGAGCTAAAGCAACCCGGAAGCACATATAGGGTAAGTTAGGATCTTCCCTGGAGATGTCCCTACCACATGGAAAGCTATCTTTAATATAGGCACATTTCCCATGCCCATGGTCATCTTGGGGGTCAGATTTAGAAGTTAAGTTAGAGTATCCTTTAATTGCGAACTCTTCTAGGGAAATAGCCTGCCCAATGCCAGTTTAACTTAAAAATAAAAGGTCTGGTTTAGTCTCCTGTAATTGCGTTTCAACCTCTGGAAGGTTAGAACATAGAGCCCTGATGTTGGAGAAGGAGACATGGTAGTAGGGGTCTACGTTGGAAGTTGGAGAACCGGGTTTGATCGTGTGTTTTTTTCTTGAAACTTGTCATGATGAAATTTTGGAATTTGTGGACTAGGTCATCAGATTTATTAGAGCATGACGGAGAGGGGAAACTAAGAGAGAAAAGAAAAGAAGACCTTTTTTTATTTGTAGCTAATGATAAGGTAAAGCCGTAACAATTAACCACTAATATGGCATCGAGAGGCCCCACCAGAAGCTACTGCATGGTCCAGAATCCATTCACCAAATGGCAAGACAGCAGCCTCAGTACTTTGCACCTTCTGATAGGACAGCGTCCTTAGTGGTTAATACAAGGTTCGGGTCCCTGACTATCAGGCGGATAACGTCAGCCCAGACAAAACGTTTACCTCCAGCACCCTTACTAGATACATGGCTACAAGGATAGACAAAGAAACTGAACATTTCCGCTATCCCTGCCAACTGTTCGCGCAAAATACTGCCAACCTGGAAAACAGCTTTTTCTTCTACCTTTGCCAGAAAAATCACTCATTAAAAAATGAGGACTGAGGGACAAATAAGAAGCGAGAGTAACAGGAGCTGCCGATAACGCATCCACAATGCGTTTTCTACTCTCCATTAAAAAAAAGAAGAAATTATTAAGTATTCTACTTAATAAAAGTCCAACAGACGTGTTTAAGGGAAAGTATGGTGACAGATTGCCCTCTCACGAACGAAAAATGAGTAACATTTCGTAATCCGTTTTTGCAATCAACTCGGCAGATAAATAACAATTTATGGACGAGAAAAAATCTAGCATTTAATAAAACAGAAATACATAAATTAAATACTGAAATAAAATGTAGTTATTAATATTTGAATCTAAATATAATAAGCACGATTAATATTGAAATCACTTATCTCAACAAAAACACTTCCGTTTCCAAAATCAAAATTGTCTTTATTAAAGTGTGTGCCTATTTCATTCTATGGAGGTCAGGCGCGAACGCAAAACCCACAATCTTTTTTTTGCAATAGTTGCGCAATCTCCAACCACATAACTACTGATCGACATTGTTTAATACCAGTGGCATGTGGAGGTTCAGCTGTATTTATTTGCTCCCCCACCGGGAAAATTAGGCACAAGGCCGATTTTTAATGTGAGGAGTGAAGGGGAAATCTGGACCAACTCCCCGGGGAGTAGGGGAACTGGATAGTGACAATTTGTATGAAGGGTTGTCCCTACATTGCCCAGAGATTTATTTGTTTCCCTACCGAGCAAGTAAGGCACAAGGCCGATTTTTAATGTGAGGAGTGAAGGGGAAATGGGGACCAAATTCCCGGGAAGTATGGGGGCTGGATAGTGACAATTGGTATGAAGGGTTGTCCCTACATTGACCAAGGTCTTATATGTGGGGTCGCCCCCACATATGGTCTTTGCTTGCAGTATCTGCCGGAACAGATACTACACATTGATCTTGGCCCGTTTTTTTAATGTGAGGAGTGAAGGGGAAATGGGGACCAAATCCCCGGAGAGTAGGGGAGCTGGATAGTGACAATTGGTATGAAGGGTTTCCTCTACATTAACCAAGGTCTTATATGTGGGGTCGCCCCCACATATGCTCTTTACTTGCAGTATCTGCCGGAACAGATGGTATTTATTTGCTCCCTCACCGAGCAAATTAGGCACAAGGCCAATTTTTAATGTGAGGAGTGAAGGGAGAGGGAAGGGAAAGAGGGACCAGCTCCCAAGAGGTGTAAAATGGGAGCTGGTTAAAGGTCAGGTATGTCTTTGCTTGCAGTGGATATTTATTTGCTTCCCCACTGAGCAAATCAGGCAGGAGGCCGTTTTTTAATATGGAGTTAGGGGGAGGGGGAGGGAAAGGGGGATCCAGCTCCCGAGAGGTGGGAAGTGGGAGCTGGATTAGAAACTGTTGGTATGAAGGGTTGCCCCTTCAGTGACTAAGGTCAAATATGTGGGGTTACCCCCACATATTGTCTTTGCTAGTCATAGCTAGTCTTTGCTCGCAGTATCTGCCGGAACAGATGGTATTTATTTGCTCCCCTACCGAGCAAATTAGACACAAGGCCAACTTTTAATGTGAGGAGTGAAGGGAGGGGGAAAGGAAAAAGGGGACCAGCTCCCGAGAGGTGGGAAATGGGAGCTGGTTAAAGGTCAGGTATGTGGGGTTGCCCGCACATCTGGTCTTTGCCTGCAGTATCTGCCGGAACAGATGGTATTTATTTGCTCCCCCACCGAGCAAATTAGGCACAAGGCCAATTTTTAATGTGAGGAGTGAAAGGAGGGTGAAGGGAAAAGGGGACCAGCTCCCGAGAGGTGGGAAATGGGAGCTGGTTTAAGGTCAGGCATGTGGGGTTGCCCCCACATCTGGTCTTGACTAGTTTAAGCTAGTCATAGCTTGCAGCATCTGCCGGAACAGATGGTATTTATTTGCTCCCCCACCGAGCAAATTAGGCACAAGACCGATTTTTAATGTGAGGAGTGAAGGGGAAATTGGGACCAACTCCCCGGGGAGTAGGGGAGATGGATGGTGACAATTGGTATGAAGGGTTGCCCCTACATTGACCAAGGTCTTATATGTGGAGTTGCCCCCACATATAGTCTTTGCTTGCAGTATCTGCCGGAACAGATAGTACACTTTGATCCCGGCCCGAAGGCTACGGAGGTCCCCCCTCTTGCGAAGAAGGTCCAAAGCCTGTGGAGGTTCAGGAGGACTGGAAACAATGCAGAAATAAGCGGAAAGCACATACAGCGCCTAGAATTCATAAATGGTCACCTATCTGGTGCTAGACCGGCTCAGATTTGCTCAACTTCGATGATGTGACGAGAACAGGTGTGTCAACTTGATTATGCCGTACATACACATGATGATTGCAACGTCTTGTCAGACGAGTGCCACTCCCTAAGATATTTAAAATCCATGAGCCCAAATGTCTGAGGGAGTATCTATACAAAGATGATCTTACAGAGTCTTAGCTTTGTACGACAGCTAAGTCTCTCTCTCGGTTCAAAATGTTGAGATCCAGCAACAAGCAAGAGCAAGATAGCCAGCAACAAATTAAACTGCAGACCAGCTTAATGCGGGTACTGGTCTTCCGCTTTATGGTTTTTTAAATCAGAGATTTGCTTCTCCTAGAAAGGTTGCCTTCACCACGGCTTACGGGAGCCCTCTCCACTCCAATACACATACACACACACACACACACACACACACACACAAATATACACCGTGCTAGTTGGCCGTTGACCTAGAAAAAGAGTTCATTCGCCCTTTGGAAGGTCTTATTTTTAATCCTTCAGGGAGACTAGCCGCCCTCCTCGCCAAACAAGTCTGGTGGGGGAACCAGTTTAGTCGCCGGTGACCCGACCATGAAGCAGGTAGTACTGGGTTACATGGTACTAGTAGCATATGACATGACATGACACACACATACATACATACATACATACATACATTTACACAAACAGACAACTCTCCTTAGTATGATAGATTATTCACCCTGACTACAAATGACGCCATGATGGAATTATTGATAAAGCCAATGTCGCTCGTTTAATAATGTGGCGTTGAAGACAACTTGAAGTGTTACTGCGAGACTCTTTCTTTTTGAACTGACCGTCAGATGCGATCATCTCTCAAAGACAGCATGACTTGGTTGTCATTGACAAACCAACTGGAATCGGCATAATTATTAATTATCGTCACGTTATTCCTGATGATCACAGCGTGTCGTGGAAAGATTCCGGAAAAAAAGATGACAATTATTGTGAATTAAGATTAAATCTAGCCAGAGCCTGCGGCAAACTGAGAAAATTAGCCTGAATCTACGCGAAGCTTGAGCGTTACTTGAAGCTAAGATGAATGAAAACAAATAAATAAGACGAATATCGCCTGCTTGAGAGATGTAACTTTCTGCGAGATGGCCATCCGTCAGAAGATGTAAAATTTGATGAGAAAGGAAAAAAAATAATTGCTTCACTGGTTATAGTCTTCCGTTTTTTATTCATACGATGACGATGACGGCGATAATGATAATGATGATGATGCCGACACCGTTACCTCTGCTGTCACGGCTGCTGCTAATATTTAAGAACGTTTCGAATGCCGCTGCATGGAAGATGACACGTCACCACCAAGAAACAACGCCTGTTTACTAGAAAAAATGGCGTCGTACACAATAATCAATGAGAGCAAGATCTGTCGGTCAATCAAACTGTCCGTAATGAATGTGAGCTTTTTGGAGAAAAAAGATGAAGAAAGTAGTTTATTTTAATGTATACATCAAAATATAAAAAAATAATTAGCGCGAATTATTTAAGTTTACTTCGTTCAATACTAATTTAAAAAAAAATGAAAAACGAGAATTTATTAATAAGAAAAAAAAAACAAAAACAAATGTACATTGTCCCTGCGTAGAAAATAAACATCGCGGTTTATCATGGATTTACAATAGCAAAATTAATTAATTATCTTTATTGTAAATATTTCGAAGATAATTTTAAATATTTATTCAAATGAAAAATAGAAGCAATCAGATAATTGTAATTATATATATAAAGCTGAATGTCTGTGTGTGTGTATGTGTGTGTGCGTGTGTGTGTGTCTGGTCACGAATAGGCTCCTATATGGTTAACCATTTTAAAAAACTGATTACATATAATGATAGAAGATGTATTGAGACACAGGAGTGGGTATGTTGGATCTGGCAGAACAGTGGTTCATTAAAATTGTGGGGTTGCGTTCGCGCCTGACCTCCATAGAATTGAAATAGGCACACACTTTAATAAAGACTTTTCATATCTATCTGCATAAGTATACTTTGATAATTATGTTTAAGTTTGACGAAATATGGTATAACAAAATAATGGAGTGTTCGTTCGCGCCTGACCTCCATAGAATGGAAATATGTCACAAAGTTTAACAAGGTTTTTTTAATATAGATCCACAGAATATTGTGATAACTGTTTCAGTGTGAACAGGTATGGTATAATAAATTATGGGGTTTATCTATTTTATTTTTACTTTCATCATATTTGCTTTTGTTTTGATATCCCAAATTCGAAGCTATCTCATTACAACCCTTCCTTTTCATAACCTATCATATTTTCATAATCAGAGTCCATTTTCTGTAGGCTGTTTTTAAAACCAGTCAACGATTGATACTTTTGCTAGTATATATATATATATATATATATATACATATATATACATACATATATATACATATATATATATATACGAGGTGCGTGCAATAAGTAATGCCCCTGACTCACTTCCCATAGCAGTAGAGCAACGAAACTTGGCACACTTATTAGTTTTAGGAACCACCCAGAGTTATGCATTTCTACCATCGTTTAATCCAGCTCTGGAGACAGTTTTTGTAGAACATCCCAGGTAGGTCCTCCAACCACGACGTCACGTCAGAAAACAAGGCTGCATTATCTGGGAAACGCTTTCCTTTAAAAAACAACTTCCTAGCTGGAAAGAGGTGAAAGTCAGAGGGTGCAAGATCAGGAGAGTTGGGAGGATGGGGAAGGATTTCATAACCACACGCCCGTGCTTCTGATCTGGCGACATTCTAGTTGTGGACCGGAGCGTTGTCCTGCAGGAGGAAGGTACCTTTGCTGATCTTGCCGCGCATCTTTATTTTGATAGCTTATTTTTATTTCCTCAAAATTGAAGCATAATAGACTCCTGTAATTGGGGTATCCTTTGCCAGAAAATCTGTCATCACTACTTCGTCCTACTCCCAAAAGACTGTGAGCATGACCTTGCCAGCGGAGGGCTGATCCCTTACCTTCTTTGGAGGTGGTGAGACCAAGTGCTTCCACTCCATTGACTGAGCTTTGCTCTCTGGATCATAGTGATGAACCCAGGTTCATCCTGTGTAATCAGTCTTTTGAAAAACGTTGACTCATCTTCATGGCACATCTCCAAATTTATCCTCGAGCACTCGACGTGTTATCATTTCTGGAATGGTGTGAGCAACCTGGGAATCCATCTGGCAGACACCTTATGCATATGCATATGGTCATGAATGAAAGTTTCCACATCCCCTGTACTAATCTTGACATCTTGGGTTATTTTTCGAATAGTAATGCGCCGATCTTCCAGAATGGCAGCCTCAACTTGACGGACAGATGCCTCATCAATAGCAGAGGGGAAAACGACCAGATCTGGGAGCTTTTTTCACAGACTTCCGGCCATGTTTGAATTCACATGCCAGCATTTTACAAAGTCATACAGTGGGGAATTATTATCATAAGTTTCTTTCATTTCATTAAAATTCTCCTGTGGTGTGCGTACTCTCAAATACAAAAACCGGATCACTGCTCGACATTCAACAGGCTCCATTCCACACCTGACTCAGTTCAAACACCTGTAAAACAGAACCCACCATTAGTTCAGAGCTGTAATTTGCCACATAACCCGTACAAACAAATACAAAATTTCAGAAAGATCAGGCAACTGGAAGTGGGTCAGGGGCATTACTTATTGCACACCTCTCGTATATATATATATACATATATATATATATGCATATTTATATGTATTAGATATGTTGTATATATTATATATATGTAATATATGATGTATTTAAAATATACATATATAAGTATATTTATTATATGTATATATATATATTTATTTACTATATATAGTGTGTATATATATATATATATATATATATATATATATATATATACATACAATATATATGCAATATATACTACATATATTTATACTAAATATGCATACTATATATACTGTATATACTATGCACATTTTATATTTTTGGATACGGTTTTTGTGTTTTTACAGAATGCAATGTTTTAATTCGCTTCGTGTTTGTAAGTTAAACCAAGTACAACATTACCTACTGTGAGACCTCCAGTTTTCCCAACAGTGGCTTTCTTGTAGCTACCTTAATGTGACATCATAGATCATTAAACCGGCATTGTCTCTCGTTGGTGAGGAGTGGACTCTCTTTGCCGTGCCAGTAATAGTGCTGGTTTTTGTTATTATTGATGATGATGATGATGATGATGATCATGATGATGATGATGATGATGATGATGATGACTGAAACCCAACCAGTCTAATTTATGTCTTTATATGAATAGAATTAACAAGTCGGTACAAACTTTTTTACCTGATTATATAAAGGAACATTCTAAACTGTTATTGCTTAAACATATCACCACAATAAATTTCAATCTTTTTTTTTTCTTTTCGCTTATTAGAGCATCATTTGTATTTTTCTGCAATCTACTCACCAATTATGACCCGAAAACTACAAGCTTTAATCAACAGAAACAAATACCGTCTTCCATCATGGTACTGCTCGTTATTACACAGCACTACTGACCAAAGATCTCCTAGAACATGTGATGGTGAAATCTGGTCCCATCTTGCATATTCTCTTAACCTAGCTCCCTCGGAGTATCAGTTGTTGCAAGAATTGCAAACACATTTTAATGACCTTAGATTAAGATCACTGTAGGACAGTCAACTTGAGTTATATTCATATTTCATATATCACATCAAAACTAAAGGAATTTTACAGGGAGGGCACTTATAAGACCGTTGACAGAAACAAATCATGGAGAACGACGATCGTTGTCGTTATGGATAGAAAAACACTATGTTTTTTTTCATTTTAATGATATTTTAAATCAAGGAACACATTTGCACAGATATAATAGAATTCATACACAAAAGCATAAAAATAGCTAAGAAAAATCATACACAAAAGCATAAAAATGCTTCACAAAAAATCAATCATTTGATCCATCCTGCGCTGCTCTGCGACTTTGAATCTCGCAAAAAAATGCACTTATAAGAAATAGAGAGAGACACACAAACACACACATACATGGTGAGTTTTTTTTTTTTTTAATTAGATTCTCCAAATTTACTTGCGTTAGAGATAAATTTTTCATCGCCGAATTATCAGATATAAATGTTATTGGCTTTATACGGCTTTACGATTTCGAATAATTGACAGTAATAAAGTCAGAATATCGCTATTATCAATTTAGAGATGGAATTTACCCCAAATATCTGATCTAATTATTCATCCTATATTTATTCATTCAACTTTTTTTTTATCACGTCTTTTGTTTACACAACGATTATTGCACTCGTGTCAACGAATCAATATTAATTTAAGAATCTGGATTAGATTTTAAGTTCACAAGTTTTACTATCAGTTTATATACCATTTTTCTTTCCTCGTTCATGATCTAAACAAAAAGTTGGTTGAATTTGACGCAATTAAGTAAGTTTTTAAGTTTTCTGCCGAAAACGAGAAAATGTTTCATTCGTTGAAATAATCTATACACATGGTGAGCCAAAAGTAGAAAATGTTTGTCAAAGCGTAAGAGATCTCAAAGGGGTGCATATACATTAAAATATAGTTTGAACACTTGCGCTGATAAATAAGATTTACCGTTCAGTAATATAATGGTCCTATTGAATATACTTGTACGTATACGTAATGTCTAAATAAACGTTTGTTTTACTGTCTTCCTACTTTTTGCTCACCTTGTATATAATACTTTAGAATTATGTATGCGTTTGTTTGTGTAGGAATATTTAACCGATAAACTATTAAACTACTTGTCACACAACAATAAAATTAAGAAATAGTAATCATGCTATACGAGTAAAACCTTCGTTTGGATTGATAAATAACGCGTACAGAAATATATCGCAAGTTTAAATGTAAAGATCACTTCAACCTGCTGATATTTTGATAAATTGCGGATGCGTAAAATAATTATTAGTAAAAACGGTTTAATTTTATAATTTTCTCATTTGTCGGTTTAACTCAAACGTTAACAAACGTAGCTGGAGGGAGAAAACTTTTGATTTTGATTTTGAGTGATGGCACCAAAGTCATTTTTGTAAATCTTTTGAAATCAGTACTATATATTAGGTATAATATAAGATTCAATAAAGAATTGGTTCTGTCATTAGAAATGCAAAATCTCCATTACGTTAAATACATCTAAATGAATTGTACCACCGGGTAAATCTGAACGGCTCCTGATAGTTATTAATACATATGAAAGCGAAAATGTATGTATGTATGTATGTATGTATGTATGTATGTGTGTGTGTTCGCTTTTTCTGTATATCAACAAAAGGCTTTTTTCAGAGAAGCGGTCGCTCGCTTCACAACTTTTAAACATTTTTTATATCACATATAAATCGTAATATCTCACAGTTAACAACGAAGCTCGCCTGTCTATTTAATTTGCTCGATTTCGGGAAGATAAATATTCAATATTTGTTGCTCGCCGCATGTGGGTTAGTCTTTTTCCTATTACATCTTGCGTGGGGGGGCGTTCAGCAGTAAATGAATACTATCCCGCAGTCAAACTTGACCTCATTAACTCATTAAACGGGCACCTGTTAAATCTAAGAAATTAAATAAATTCAAATGTGTTTCCGTTAGCATCTCGCGGTGGGGCAATGGTTAACGTCGCACTTTTTTTTCACACTTTAATTTACAACTTTGCCTCAACGGTTCGAGTTCGATCCTCATACTTACTTTTTTAACCCCCCCCCCCACATACCTACAAACACTCGGGCAACGCCGGGTGCCCCTCGCTAGTTATTAATAAAAGTAGGAAAATAATCAAAATGCAAGCACGATGGTCGTTTACAAAGTATGGCTTACATTTTGTATTAAAAAACGAAAACGTTGAGGAGCTACAACGACAAAAGTTGTGATATAAAAATGAGCCACTTTTTGTGCTCCATTTATGTGTTTCGCATAGTCACCAACATATTCTATGGACTTTTGCCAGCCATGTTTGACGCCTCGATCGTAAAGTCATGATCAGCTATTCCATTCATATGTTACCCGCTAGTCTGAAATCAATAAACCCATCTCTAACTTTGCTGACATAAGCTACATCGGCATAGTAAACGTTCTACAGGGGCTGCTGAATATTAGTCGGTTCAATATTTTCCTACATGACTAGATCAATTGAAGCATTTCTGCTTTGGACGGAAGTTTTTCTTAAGCTTCCTCACACGGTCAATATCTACAATAGAGAAAAAAATCTCTCAGTTTATGCATGCCAGAGTTCAATAATAATAATAAAGCAATTTGTAATCACCTCTGATCTATTAGGACAGAATTCAAGATAATAGGACACATTACTTTTCGAACGTCCCTCGTATTGTTTTTTTTTTATTAGAAAATATGAAAAAAATAGGATGTCTCCCGCAAGTGTTACATATTCGAGTAATGTGAACGAAAATATTTGCAAAAATCTGGAAATTGTAAGCTGACAACGCTCTTTTCAAAAGATTGCATCTCCATCAGATGGTGCCCAAGAAAGTGTCATGAAGGATCCGGAAAGAACAAGGAGGAGGGTCACTAACATATCTTTACTGGAACATGGAGGAGAAAACTGGGACCTTGGGGAAGCTTTTCTTTACCTATATTTCAGGAAGTCACGATAACCTGAAATTATTCACATTAGTTATCGAGGAAGATTGAATGCACTAGAAATTTAGAAAGACTTGTAATCACCCAGACATCAGCTGAAACAACAGGTTATATTCAATTAGTTATCGCTAGTAATGGCTTTTATGAAGACTCCTAGTGTGTTAATAATAATAATAATAATAATAATAATAATAATAATAATAATAATAATAATAATAAGTTTAATGAGAACGATTGTTTTGCATATATTCAATTTAATATGCAAATTTAACGATAATAACACTGAAGCGTAGTAAAACGGAAACATGCTATATTGAACTTGTGTAAATAAATCTAGTTATTTAAAAATTAAGCGTGACATAGCAAAACAAGCTATTTAAAACTTAAGCGTGACAAACATACGTGAATGTAACGAGAACTGTGCAGTTTCATATATAAGAAATATCCAACACTTAAACGCCCTTCACACATTTCACAAGAGAAAACACAGTATAGTATCAATATTGCATAGTACCACAGAGAGGATTAGAACACTAAGCACCAATAATGATTTACTGTGACACAGATTGTCGTCACTCGATCTTTGCTGCTTTTTCTCCTATTTTGCAAGTGGGAGATCACTGATCACAATACGCGTCAGTGAAACTAATTATAATTCGAATATTTATGAACTGATCCCCAAAGACACATTTTAAGCAATAGTGATCAATATTAAAGACAGTCGGATTGAGAGGGTTAAAGAATAGAATGACAAAGGGTTACGACAATTCAGATTACGACTAGAAATTTATGATGAGTCCAAGAATCTTTATTAGATGCACGGCATTTACATTCACAAGTAAGCTAGTAACAGTTAGCAACGAAATAATCAAGGTCACTAACTGGTGCGAGAAAGAAATGGGTAACAATTGTGATCAGAAATGGAGAGAGTACTAAATAGGAGGGGAAACTTCTTACTCAGACCTAAGCTAACTCTCAGTCTTTTTTCAGGTCGAGAGTTCTTATAAAAATTATTGTAGAACTCTTAATCGTTAAATAATAACAAAAAATAAATAAATATGCAATCCTGGAGCTAAAGATACGTAGAAATAAAACGATGTACGAATACCAGTGGATAGCATGTGGTGTTACGTAGCCCTCCTTTCACGGAAAACAGGGCACTTTATTAATTATATGTTAGATAGCGGAGTCTGTATATATGTAAAGTTTATATATAATTTACTTGGGTATATAATGCCTTTTCAGCATATAATGAGTTTCTTCATGCCGGCTAGTGTTTCAGAATGTTCATTGTAGATGCGTATGAAACCGCTTTCATATCAACATTACACATATAGATACATGGCATGAAATATTTTATTAAAATTAAATTTTACAAAAAAATAATAATGGACGGAACATTTTTCTTAGAGTTTTACATCTTGAAATATAGGAAAACGTTACCTTAATTCACCTGGGGTCTTGATTGACGAATTTACTAAAGCGGAAATTGATACCTATCCCAGTGAATGGTTAACATGTCCCGGTTGCATTATCAGACGATTAGTCCAAATGATTTCTAATTGACAGATTGCGCGCGTCTTTCCCCTGAGTAATCCTGTACATTTGTAACTAACCGCCGCTTGCTATTACGTAATTTAACTCACAACTATTTAACATGTGACTTTGAATCACGTTTTCGAGCTGTTAATTCTGAAACCTATTTGTTTGATATTTAAAAATTAATTTCTCAAAAGCGCATTTGTTTTTCGTCTATTATTCTTCTAACCTGTTCTAAATTCTGAAACCAATAAATATTTTTTCCTTTGTTCGTAAGTAATTATTCATGCCGACAAATAATAGCGTACTTCTATCTAACTTTTTTAACTTTTAATAATAATAGTAGATATTCTGGAATCGGCTATCAGCGAGACAATCTAGGGCTGCCCCGAATCTAACAATGGCATTTGGCCTCCCAATCCGAATGCTGGACCCTTCAGCTAGATTATTTGATTGCTGATGATGTTTGTGTCTGATGCTGTTTCGTTTTGTGAATTTTGCTTGCTCAGAACTGGTAGAATTGGAAATATTTTTCGCTTCCAGTGGATATAAAATAGTATGTTTATAAACATTTTGTTTATGATTTTTCAGAAGTTATCAAAAATTATAAATTTTAATTAAAAATTGAAAGAAGTAACAAATTCAGAAATAAGCACGTGCGACAAAACGATACAGAAAGAATTAATAAACAGAGAAAAAGTGAAAAAACAAGGTAAAGTGAGGTAGAAGGCGAGTAGGGGAAAGAAAGAGAAAATAAGAAAATAGAAGCAAATAGAAAAAGAAAAACAGTTTGAGAAATGGAGAGAGAAGGAGAGAGAGATAGAGAGAGCTATTTGCAAACTGAGAACCACGTACACGTAACTCTCTGTTGATATTTCTCACTAAAATTTATTAATAATTAATTCAGAATTATATCAGCCTGTGGCTACTGTCTACAGAATTTTCGTAGCGAGGTTTTTATTTAAGATTTGCTTACTGCTATATAATTGTATATTTTCAAATAATGTTATTTATTGTGTTTTTTACGTGCGAATTAATATGTATAAATCAACATTTAATATGGTGTTGAAAAGATCGGCGTTTAAGTAACCTAATAAGCTTATTCGAAAACTTACTCGTTACACTCTCTCGTTATTCATCAACTTCTAATCGTGTTACGATATAAAAATATTTACTGTCATATCTATTCCTCTACTAATATATAGAAGTCATTGTGTGTGTAAGTTCTTTTCTCGTAAGTTCCAAATCGGTTGATCCTATTCTTTGCAAATTTCACACAAAGCTATTTTATATACGAAATGCAAAATTGTATGTTTGTGTTTTTGTTTAGTTTTGTAAGCTTGGAAATTATAGACTACGATGAAAATAGAAAATGCCACTAGTACTGTCTATACTATGATAAGATACGTTAGCTGGCATTAAAGGGAGAGATATAGCATTTTACATCCCAGATATTCGAAATTAAATAATGAAACATTATATAAAATTGATTCTAATATGTTAAAAAATATCCTGTATCATTTTATAAAATTGTGGAGTTGTGCGAGTTCATTATCATTTTGGACTAAAAACTATATCTAAATGCCTTCCTTTCCACTTTTTTTACATGGTAGTCACCACTTATCAAGGTCCAAAAGCAGCTCGGGGATAAGGGTTATTGCGTGTACAGTAATCAAGGGGATAATATCGTAGTAATTGTTAGTAATGGAGATTTGATAAAGTGTCTTACTTAAGGTGGCGGTTTGTTAGGAATTTGTTTATGTTGGACTTGAAGACTTCCAAGTTGTAGTAAGGTTGGTAACAGGGAAACGGAAGAGAGTTCTACTAGGATGCACTTCTAAGAATGAAGCTTTGTTCATGGAATCTACGTTTAGATTTAGGCACAGCTAAAGAGTGGGGAAAATTTTTCACAGTGGATTCAGCTAGACGGGTGTTTTTCGTGAAAGATTGTCGAGGGGGGACCAGAGATTTGAGCTCAGACGAGCAACTTCCAAGGAAATAACGACAAAACTAAGACATGCTCGCAACGGCTCTTCTGTGGGAGAGAGGTTTAAGGGAAGAGAAAAGGGCATCCCTTACTAAGCCACGATGTCTATTTTGTACTCTGTCAAGGCAGGATAGGCTGTTTTTAGCAGCTCCTGTCAGGATGCGGCAGCAGAACTCCATTCTTGGACGTACTTGGCTATTATATAGATAGAGAATTGCATCAGCAGTAAGATATCTCCTGGAGCGGTAGAAGGATCCTACTATTTTTTCGGCGACCTTGACAACAGTCTTGATGTACGTGTTCCATTTCAGATCAGGAGTAAAGGTCAAACCCAGAAGGTTTTTAAAACATGAAGCATCCCCAAGACGAGAGCCATCCATTTCAATTGATGCCAGATGGGGATCACAGTGGTGATGGTGTGCTTGGTTTTAAAAAGTAACCAGCCACCTCTTACCCCACTGTACCATGCGCTTAAGATCAAAGGAGAGAGAGTCAGAGAGAATTTTGTAATTTACAACCTTTGATGTGTTGCCATAGATGGTCGCGTCATAATCAAAGATGTCAACGAATGATTTAAGTATGTGTTTCGGGGGATCATTGATGTAGATCAGGAAGAGAGTTAGGCACAGGAGGGACTCTTGTATTAATACTGAGGGCCTCTGATTTTTGTCCATCAACCACTAATCTTATGAGCCTATCAGAGAGAAATGATTTAATAATTGAGAAAACATTTCCAGTTATACCGTAGCTGGAAATCTTGTGAAGTAGGTCTTCATGCCATACCTTATTGAAGGCCTTTGATATGTCAAGAGCAATTGCCCTAGAAAGGAAGCCTGTGTCGAAAGATTCACTAATCGTTATATGTGTATTGTGGTAGGATCCAAATAATTATCATACGTGGGGTGTCACCCATGTAAATGTGATTGGTACCGTAAATGCGGGAGAGACCCAACGAGAAACCCAACGAGAGACTCAGTGAGACAACGAGATAGAGAGTTGAGGACTACCTCGCCAATACCTTCTCCAGGGACAGTATCCCCATGACTATAATAATGGACTCTACTTTCTTGCTCTCAATATATCTGTTCTATTTTACTTTTTTGCTGTAGTTTTATTTCCATATGTTAAGGCAAGTTTCAACATAATGAGATACATTTTGTTTCATATAACTTCAGGGAACTGTCTCATAAGTTAGCCACCACTTTGTGATGGCTAACACTTTATCTCTCTATCAGATCAGATTCATATATATTGAATGTTTAATTAAATTATCGTTTACGTCACAAATGTTGAGTTTGTAAAAAATGTCGGAATATATGTATATATATATATATATATATATATATATATATATATATATATATATATATATTCCTCTCACTAATGACCATTTAAACATGGTGTTGCATATCTTTCTTATGGTTTTTCTATCTTACTTGCTTTCACGACAAGATATTATTTAGTCTGGTGGAATATCCACTATGGTGCTCATAATTGACGTCACATATCTTGGAGAAAATGGACTATTCCTCGTAAAAGCCGGTGCGGATTAGTCATACATAAGAGAGAGAGAGAGAGAGAGAGAGAGAGAGAGAGAGAGAGAGAGTGTGTGTGTGTGTGTGTTTGTGTGTGTACCACTGTGTGTGTGAATTCGTTATCTATAGATTTTGAAACGGTTCGGCCGATTTTTTGTAAATTCCACACAGATATGCTTTATATGTTTTAAAATGTTCTTTGATATATTTTTTCTAAGAATGGTAGAGATAACTATCACACATAGCTAATACAAATATTCGGTTAAAAAAGAAACAGTCTGATTGTGACGTAAACTTATGCCTATATACAGCCTAAGATCATAACCGTATTACAGACGTTCTATCATCGCACAAGCAAAGACCTCCGACGTATAAAATCCTTGTATGAGACACAGGCACGTTTAAAGGAATATTTCTGTTTAAAGAAGAATTGACCCCTGGTACTTAACGTTTTTATTTTAATCATTCATTCGCGCCATTATCTATATATCTATAAAAGTGGAATTGTCTGTGTGTGTATGTGTGTGTGTGTGTGTGTTTGTGTGTGTGTGAATCTGTACATTTCTCTACCAAATAACTCTGTGGATTTTCGTTCTAGAGACTCAAGATTTGACATAAGGAGCATTGCAATTAGGAGAAATATTAGTCGGGTTTCGGTCACAAATTTGCCTGCAAGAGGTCAAAGGTCAACGATTTGACCTTTAAAGACTCTACCAAACTCCTACGCCAATTTCGGGTTCAAAAACTTGTAATTTAAAATGTAGGTTATTCAGGCATTGGTCAAACTTTTTCACTTGATTGAGCCCAAAAAGTAAATGTTAGGGGGTCAAAATTGGGGTCAATGTTTTTCGAAAGTTGACTCCTCTGGTCTCTACCAAATCACCCAGCCAATTTCCTATCTAATAATGTGAAATTTTGCATAAAGGGTATTAAGAGATAGGCCAAGCTTTTTAAATGGGTTATGGTCGAAAATTTTAGCTGCCAAGGTTCATGTGATTTTATTATTGATGTGTCCAGTAAACTACTCATCCGATTTTTTATCTAAACATTTGAAATCTATGCACGACGGGTATTCAGACATACAGCAAGCATTTTAAGCAGTTCTGAGCGAAAAGATCATATTTGAAAGAGTTGATCTTTGCAGATTTTACCAAATTCCTCCGCCAATTGTCGGTCTAATGACTTGAAATTTAAATGTAGGTTACTTGGACATGGGTAAAACTTTGTATTTTGATTTGAGATCAAAATAATAAATATTAAGGGGCAAAATTTGAGTCAAGGTTTAAAAAAAAATACCTCTGCGACCTCTACGAAATTACTCAGAAAAATTTTAGTCAAGACATTTGAAATCCTACATAAAATGTATTCACACGTAAGGCAAGTTAAAAACAGTATATAGGGCCCAATCAAAGCCGGGTTGAACTGCTAGTATAATAATCTATATATATATATATATATATATATATATATATATATATATATATATATATAAAAGCGAAAATGTATGTGTGTATGTATGTATGTTTGTGTGTCTGCTAAAATGTTTTGACAGATGGAACAAAAATTCACAAACGTGATCTCATATAAAATCCCCCCCCTCGGACGACAAATATCGAAAAATTGTCCCAAAAGTACCATAAGAAGTGCGTTAACTGATCGATTTTCTGCAGGGGGGCCCCCAAAAAGTGGCATTTTAATATTAAACATTATATATTTTTAAATCGATTTATAACTGCTCCAAAGAATACGGGCGCCAACTCTTCTATATAAAGTGTACACGGGGCCGTTTTTTTGGGATCAACTTGTATTTAAAACCCGCTGAGTCATGTCACGTGATCTTGACGTCAGCAAGCTATAATGGCACTCTGAATTTAAAAACATTGTTGTTATCGGTGAAAAATATTTTAACCCTCACACAAGCTAAACTATGAAGTTCTACGCTGTGACAACGTTACCAAAGTTATTAGCACGTTAAAAATAGTTAGATACGATAGTTAAACGCAAAATTACAAGCCAAAAATGTGAAGTAAAAAAATACGCTTACAAACAATATTAACGACCGAAGCTTTTACAAAAAAAATAGCCAGACGCTATTTTCTTTTTTAGTAACACTCTTCAGAGTAAGGAAGACGAAGTGAGAGAGATAAATACGCAAACAGAGAGAGAGAGAGAGGGGAGAGAGAGACGTTTACTTTTTCACACCGGAATCGACAATTTTCGACAGCGGGGGGTCAACAACGCATGCGTCAGATGATGCCATGACATCGTGACCTGATTTACTTTAAATAGTTGAAAAACCGAACAAATTTCATATGCGTCGGTTTAGTTCAGGTAGTTAAGGCCTTGGTTCATTATCTATACGTTTTGGGTTCAAATCGTGGTGTGAGATGTTTTTTTTCGATTTTTTAAATTTAAATATTGAACCCTGAATTATAATAGCCATTTTTCACGTAACGTTCTTTTTCCTGTTTTTTTTTGTTTTTTGTTTTTTTTACTTCGCTTATTCTTAGCGACACCCACAAACACCCGGGTACCCATCTGTTTTTTTTTGTTTTTTTTTTTACTTCGCTTATTCTTAGCGACACCCAAAAACACCCGGGTGCTCACCGATTTTTTAAATTTTAATATCGAAACAGGCTTATTAAAACCATTTTTTAGGTGTTCGTTTTCTGTTTTCATCGTTGGTTTGCCTTACATTAGTTTTTTTCGTGTTTTTTTTCGATGTTTTGATTACCCCCCCCCGCTTAATTTAAACGTTGTTTTCTTTTCTTACTTCGCTTATAACAATGCTCACATGGTCATTGTCGTCGTCGAGCGTTACGACGACTTTCAAACATCTTTCACTTATTGGCTTATAACAATGCTTCATTCTGGCTGGCCGATTTCATTTTCAAACTTCGCCTCAGGGTTTCGGCTTCGATCCTACCCCTCCACCAGTTTCTTTTTTATTAAACACCACACACAGCTATAAACACCCGGGCAGCGCCGGGTAGCCCTCGTTAGTCATTTTATAAAACCGACAATGGTTGCTCAACAGTGCAATGTGAATTGACAAAGTTAACAATATATCACGGACAACATTGGATCTTTCTGCCAGTATTATATTTTAGGGATTGTAGAAGTTATGTAATTGATTGAACTGGGTGAATCTGCGATTATGGGGTCTGAGTTAACGGGCAATACAGATTTATTATAAGGATTCGATGAGAATAAACTGCATCAGGTTAAGGAATTGGACTTGAAGCGTAAGAATAGAAATTAATATATTGGTAGGCGTAAAGTGATCTTAGAGATGAGTAGGGCATTTGCTAAGTATAAAAGATGATCTAAATTTAAGAGTACAGTTGAGACACGTGCCAAAACTATACGTAACACATAAAAAAAATTACGATCTATTTTCTTCTGTCATTTACGTTTGCTATGTCTCTCTCTCTCTCCGTCGTGATTATATGCGAATAGTATAGAACAATTCAAATAAACGAAAACATCTTATCTCTATTATTTTTTATAACTATTAAAAAGAAAGAGAATATGTTGAAATATTGTTGTAGTGCTTTCATTTGATTAGTAACTAGAACGGCACGTTCAATAATACAGGGCACGGAGAAAATTTAATATAAACTTCTTTTTTTATCGGATTATGGTTTTAAAATATTTATCCAATCGAATTAACCGACGAAACATTTAATCTGTAGAAATATTTTTTTATTCGGCTTTGTGGTTTTCGAAGAAAGATGCTTGAGAATATACTAAAAAAAATAGTCATAAAGAACTAGGTACACATTTAGTAAAATATATATTTTTTTGTAGAAGAGTTGTTCATTCTGGCTTTTGAACATTTCATTTCCGCACACCTTAACATCCGTCCGTTTATTAAGAATAAACTGGTAATTTGTCGAATCCGTCACAAAAATGCATACATTATACATGATTTCCACACAATGTTCCTACGAATTACGGAAAGCTCATTAGACGTTTTCTTGTGTGTGTGTGTGTGTGTGTGTGTATGTATGGGTGTGTGTGTCTTTGTGTCTGTGAAATGCGTTTAATTGGATACTCGTCAAAATTAAGGGTAGATTTCGCCAATCGCTGCGTTAGTGTGTACATTATTGTATTAGTTGATCTGTGCAAAAATATTATTTTGTATAATCAGGAGGGAAATTTAAAAATTAGCATCCAAACAGAATAATTTAATTCACGATAAAGTACAAGTTTAAAATATTTTCCAATTGCATTCTATATATTTTCCATAGTTAAATAGTAAAAATCATACAATTACCAGATATCCATACATCTTACGTTATAAATAATTCATTAAAATTGGTAATAATATTATTAGAATTAATTAATCTATATAATTATAAAACTCAAATTAGCCTGTAACGAGTGATGTAACCCACTTTCCGGTTTACGACATCTGGTTGCGCATGCGCGCATAAACATTAACCCATAAACCACGTAAACAAATAAACACAAATCGCTTCTTTTGCAGATTCAGACCTGCGCACTGAAATATTTACGTTATTATTTCGAAATTATTTTTAACATGGGAAGATTGGGGGTGTTTTGTAATTATTCTTAATTACAACTATGCTGTCGCTATTTTCTTACAAACAAAAACTTTAACCCGTTCACAAACATAAGAACAATAGTAGTAAAGCACCGACTACTACTACTACTACTACTACTACTACTACTCTCTATCTGCCCCTTTTCCTTCCGTCCTTCTGTTTTATTTTTTGTTTACATTTCTAGATACAAAATAGTTGTATGAGAACGGTGAATTTGTTGACACATTTACTAATCTGTTTCAATATTAGTTTTTATTTATTTATTTAGGTTTTAATTTTGCTTCAGGTGTTATTAATTTTTTTTTTAGATTTTAAGTTTCTATAACTTGGTTGAAGAATTCCAATATGGGTTTTATATTTCTTATCAATAGGGTCATGCGCGTTTTTGCTGCTAAATGACTTTCGTCCGCGTTCGATTCATAGGAAAATCATGTTTAATTTTCGATTTTTAAGCAATTATTCGAAAAAATAGGTAACTTTACACGACTGGGAGGGTTTTTCTCATGTTTGAGTGATCCATACGTTATTTTTCATTTTAAAATACTTTCATAGAAACGTTTCTGTTATGTCAATAAAAAACAAAAAAAAACTATTTTCTTTACGTCACAAGTGTCACGCTCATACATGAATTCCATAGCTAATATAACATACTGACCCAATGGGTTATGTTAGTGTGGTAATAAATAGGGCTATTATATTATAAATTCAAAGAAGAAACAAAAATTATACATTATAAAAATTCATTGGAAAATTATTTTTGTTTGTCATTGCATCATAATAAAATTTGCTAAGTTTATCGTTTCTTTTTAATTTTATTTTTTTAATTTTTAAAACAGATACATCTATATAACTGGATATATTTAAAGAAATAAAAGTAAAATCATACGTAAATATCTTTAAGGTTTATGAGAAATTGATATTACAGTATTCTACAAGAGAATGTAATAATTAAATACACAACTACCTTATTTGTTTGTTTAATCCTAAGAGGGATTACAAAAAAGTATCGGTTAAGATAATACATATAAAAATTAAAGTTTGCATTATTACAATTTTTATTATACAATGGTTCTACGAGTGCATATTCATAACATTACTAGGTGTGCAATTTATAATTTGCCTAAATAGAATGGAGCTCAAGTTGATGTGCTGCATTTGAAATTATTGTTGAATTAACCTACGTTTTGTAAATTTCGTTAATATGGAAGTAAAATAAAATTATTTACATGGAATTGAGAGAAGACTCTATTTCCAACCCTTGAAAAAAGGGCATGTGCACACACACACACACACACACACATATATATATATATATATACATATATATATATATATATATATATACACTGAGTATCAAATTTTAACGAGTTTACATTTTTCATAATATTTAAGGAACGAGTGAATAAAAATCCATGAAATTTTGATAAATTGCTTGCAATACTATTTAGCTACTCCAGTCAAAAATAAAAGTATTTAAAGCACTATTAGCGAAACTATGGAAGAAAATAGGAATATATTTCAGTGTTTCAAATTATTAACGAGATTGAGAAAAAAACAACATACTCATAACTTGTTATTGAAATCAATTTCAACTATTAAATGAACTAGGAAAAATGCTAATAGCACAATAATTACATAGACATTTCTACGTTGACATAATTATGAGGGGATATGCGATCCTTTTTTATGAATGACTTGTGAAAGACGTTGTGAATTTTATGAAAGGCGTTGGTCGACAGAATTGGTAAAATTTGTGAATTCGTCAGTAGTTATTCCTCAGGATACCTCTTGGAGAGCATCCAACATATCATCTCTGCTCTTAAATTGTCGTCCACTTGCATAGAGAAGTCGCTTTATGATACTCCAAAGGTTCCCAATTTTGTTCAAATCTGGCGAATTCGCAGACCCCTCCATCTTCCGTAGGCCACGGAAACCTCAGTTGTTGCAAATACTCTTAACTTTTGTTTGCTGCATGCGAAAGAAACATTATTCTGAATAAAAATAACAGTTCTTCTGTACGTCAACTTTTGCTTCTTCAGCCAAAAGCTTCACAAAAGCTATGTAAGCATTTGACGTTATTCTTACGCCTTCTGTGACTTTTCATGTGCCAACTAAATTACCTGCAATAATCCCAGCCGAAATCATAATCCCACCACCACCTTGCTGGCGCCCTGGACGTGCATGAAGATGTCGTCCATCTAGGACTCATCCCTTGCTCCAACCATCTGAGCTATCAAGAGAAACACACATTCATCTGTAAATTTGGAAAAATCCGTTTTCATGTTGTCCTCTGTCCATTTCCATCGGTTTCGTATATGATGTTGATTTAATAGAGGATTTGTCACAGGCTTAACAGACTTTGCCACTTCTCTCAGAAGGCGTCATCGAGTACTTTTTGAGACATTCTTCACTCCGGTTTATCTTCTCGGCATGTCTTCCCAGGCTTCTTAACAACTTCACGTTAATTTGGAGAAGAGAACGGCGTGAAATGCCTCTAGATTTGCCATTATCAGCTCCCTTACGTACCTAAGGGTCCTTGACAAAGTTCTTGGCAGTTTGATGGTACCTCCCCATCATTTTGGATATTTCGAGGGTAGTTTTTACTTTTGCTAGCTGTTCTGTAATATTACTCTTTTAAGCACTACTCAAATCACCTTTACGACCAATTTTATTGACGAAACAAAGTGCCTTGTCTATAATTTGTACACACCTTAAATACTGTGGATTCAGCAATGAGGATGGCCAGTTAATTACATTGCGCAGAACAGTACGAAAATTTCACAGTACGCGCAGCTCAGCATTGTCAACGTTTCTGAAGCTTTTGATACGAAACTACCAGACAGTTTCTGGAACTGGTAAAAAATGCTATCACGTTAATAATTTGGCACGCAGTATATATATATATATATATATATATATGTATATATATATATATATATATATATATACATGCGTGTGTGTGTGTCTTCAAATATATCGATGATATGACAGTGAAGCAATTTATCTTGAGAAAAAAAGAGAAGTTCCATAAACGGTAGTGTATTAGTATTAGTAGAGCAGAAATAAATTCAAGTTTTTTTTATCTGATAATAAAGTAAAACATAATACAAAAAGGAGGATCGTTATATATTCTAATATATTTTAATTATATTTAGTGTACACGATATTCTTTAGGTTTCTGTGAGGATGCTTTTATAATGTCTATTATTTATGAAGGGTCCTTGTATTTCGTTGAGCAGTTTATCCCTATCTGTAAATCTCCTGATATATATTTTTTCAGAAAGCACATATCACAAGGTTAGTAAAGAGGAGAGCAAGTTTATTTTTTTCTTTCTATTCTTCTTCGCAGTTGATATTAAATATTGCTCATTCAATTCATTATACTATTGTAAAGGCGACGGTTTTCTTTTATAATTTGATTTCTCCAAGAATATTTGTGACCGGTGAATCTTTCTTTAAAAATGTTACCAACCTGCGAATATAAAATGTATCGATATTTGGATATTGCGGCTTTATATACTATATATGTTGCTAAGCAATTCACAGAAAGCAGACATCAATATTTACTAGAACTGTTACAGTATTTTATTGACCTATTAGTGTCTCATTCATTTGTATTGTTCAAAATTATCCAGTATATATATATATATCTATATATTTTTTCTGTAGAAATATATTTTCTTATTATATATCAATCCTTATTTAAGAAGCTCTATGTAATCACAGAGCGATATAGAGAATAAATGACAAAAATGACATAACAGATTCACTGATTGATATAATAATTAAGTGATTGATTTTGCGCTATGAAACAGATACAGTCAAGAATTGTACAGGTCAAGTGAATTAAAGGCATAAATTATAAGATGGTAAATATCATGAATTTTGGAATATAACTTTTGTCATTAATGCTCTCTATCTCTCTCTCTCTCTCTCTCTATATATATATATATATATATCCATGCATAAAAAAATTATATATATGTGTGCGTGTGTGTGTGTGTGTTTGTGTGTGTCTCTCCTTGCATATACATACATAAAATATTTAAAAAGAGGAGCAACCGAAAATTCAAAAGAGATATCTTGTTATGAATTTCGCTCTATAGACGTGATTAGCCATAGTAGATGTTAGGTAAAACTTCAGGTATGGTTTCGATGAAAAAGTTTTTTGTGAAACAAACTGAAAGCATAAAAAGGTTTCAGTCTGGCTATTTAACATCACAAAAAATGTATATCCAACACGTAGGGTATCCTGAGGTCTCCCGACTTTAAGCGTAACATATATTTATTAGAATTTATATCATTCTACTTCTCTTTAGCCGTTTTTTTCTTTTTTCTTCCATACCTTGTGCCCCAGTCTCTCTTCCGAGGCTCAACGTTCTTCTCTACTGAGTGCATAGCTCTCTAGCTGGATATGTGCAAGCATACACAAAGACAAAGCCTCTTTATATAAGACTAGCAGGAGAATGCCATTCTCTGTCAGGTCATAAACTACAGTTAGATAAAAAAGACAACAATGCCGTGTTGCGGACGCGCGTAAGAAAGTTGAGTATTTTAAAATAAGATAAGAGAGAGAAAAAATGACACGCGATGAGCACGAACTCGTATAACTTAATAATAATAATAATAATAATAATAATAATAATAATAATAATAATAACAACAATAATAATAACAATAATAATAACAATAATATTAATAGCAATAATAATAACAATAACAACAATAATAATAATAATAACAATAATAATAATAACAATAATAATAACAATAATAATAACAATAATAATAATAATAATAATAATAACAACAACAATAATAATAACAATAATAATAATAATAACAATAATAATAACAATAATAACAATAACAACAATAACAACAACAATAATAATAATAATAACAATAATAATAATAATAAGTTCATAAGAGAACATGCTATAATCAGACCACGACGACACAGACGTTATGCCGTTGCAAGTTTAGTTTTTGAAATGAAACAACAAATCGATAGTCGCGCATAGGCTATTTACAAACAGCGTCAATACTAAGAGTTTTATCTGACTCCTTCCAACAAAGGACATTTCTACATTAAATAATCGATGATTTCTTCTCATTTTTTAAAATATAATCCATGTCCCCAGGATCCCTGTTCTTAACTACTAGGTTAATTCTACTTTGATGAGGATGAAACATTTTTTAGCAAACATACAAATACACACACAGACGAGTGAGAATTATATAAAAGATATTCCTTGCATGTGTCGGCATTTTTATTCCAAAGTAAAAATTGAAAACAAACCAGTTGACCTTGGCAGAAGTAGTCGACTAAACATGTTTACAATTCATCAGCCATACATTAAACAATGTTATTTTTTAAACATTTTATATTGGCATGGACATTGCACATAAGCTAAGTAATGAGAATGTAAAGATGTATGTTTCGATTCTAGCTGAGATCACATGAGCATTTTATTTTACATTAAATAGTACTACTATATATGAGGCACAATATAATAATAGATAAGTAATTGGTTCCATGGTAATAATTTCGTAACCTGCATGAATCAACTACAAACATATGTAATTGCATCTTAAGCATATGAATCCTTAATCTAAAAGAATCATGGTCGCTTAATCCCCTATTACATATACACATCCGGGTTTCTCTGCACAAGAATATCGATCGTCTAGAGTATTCCATAAATACGGATGTCTATAGAACCTGTGAGTAACGTTGAAAGATAAACAAAAATGATAAATCTTAATGATATTACAAAATACGACAACAGAGGTTGTATAGTGTCTCCCAGATTTATAAAAAAAATCAAGGAAACAAAAGATAGTGCTGCAGTGTCGTACAATGTAATTGGAGTGTTTTTTTCAATGCAATGGATTTTTTTATTATTATTAAATTGGATAGATATTAAAACAATACAAAATTTTACGATAATTAAATAGGATTGACATTTAATTAAGACTAGTAGAATGTTTGCAAAAACTAAATTCATGATGTAACCACAAACAAGATTGACCTGGTTACACGACGTAAGGCAACTAAAAACGAAACAAGGTTATCATATATTCACGAAGCACAGACCAGTTAGTTAGTTTTATACTCAATCGGCTTGTAGAGTGAATATGAATAAAGACTGGAAGAGATGTAGACTATTGCGATCCATGGAATCGTCCAGTGGATAAAACAAAAGAAGATGTAAACATTAAGAAAAACGTCAGCAAACTCCGAAGAAAAAGCTAATAAAGAAATCTATCGATGATAAATTGGTGTTATGGAGTTTCTCCTTCATTTACCAACGAGATATAACTAGAAGAGAAAGAAACATGTGAAATATATTGCACGTTTGTAAAATGATATTTCACGCTTATCTGTTTATTGTTGTTAAATAACTTTGTTCGCCAACGTGAAATAAATGCTTCCGTAGGCGGTTATCTTAATGATGCATGCATGTAGTTGACAGTAAGAAAATATGAAACACGCACACACGTACTCACACAGGAAGGAAACAAACAGAGTGTGTATACTATACATATATTAAAAATATCTCTATACGATATGGCCCAGTAACATACAGGCATGGACATACGCAGACATAACAGAAAAGAGTAGACACCTATGGAACCAGTTTATTTCAATAAACATATCATTTTACATAGCAGAATAAAAATAAACTAACTAATATTTTGTTGACGTTCCCATTACTGTTTTTTGTTTATGCAGAGACCTTTCTAGGCATAACATTGATCAGCTGACGAATATTATCTTGAGCCAATGATTGCCATTTCCGACGCATCCTAAAACTTCATGCTTAGAATATGGTCTCTTTTTCTTTTTGCGATGTTCCGAAGTAATATGCTTCAAAAGTTTTTCGATTGGGTTCATATCAGAGAACTGAGTTGGTCATGGAAGTTTATTAATTCCATATTTATTTAACTTATATTCCGTCCTAGTAGACTGACATAGAGCTCTGTCTTCCATGAATAGGGAGTGATTTGGTTTATTTTTACTTGAGACTATTGGTAAGAGTCCTTCATGTAATATTGAAACATATTTAATAGAATTGGTTTGTTTCGCCTCTGAAACATCTCACAAGCCGAATCTTTTCAGCGTTTGATATTAGCAGGAAGGAACAAGAGGTTTTCTTTCATGCAGCTCTACCATAGGAGCTCATCTGGTGAAGATATTTAGCAGCTGTCCTAGCACAGATACTATCTCGTGTTGTAACGCACCGAGGACCCTCTTCAACATTTCTTTTACTAGACGCAAGGTTGTTTCAGAAGTGTCGGGACGACTTGAATGATATTTTGTGCACTCTTTATTTTTTCTTCTGAATTGCACAATCGCTCTATTAGCAGTAGAAAGGGTATTGACAGTTTTCTTGGTATTTTGCGTGGATTAAGACCCTCTTCCTGTTCGCCCCCGATCTGTCTTCGCATAAATTCTGATAGGTATGATGCTCGTTTAGTTCGTGGTATGCTTCAATGCTGTTAGATGCAATTTTAATTAAATATTGTAAAATGTCTCTGTTGTATTCTTATTTGTAAATATAAATAAACATATATATATAAAGAAATACACTTTAGTATATATTATTTTTCTATTATGTATGCATGTATATATATATATGTGTATATATATGTAGATATATAGATAGATAGATAGAGAGAGAGAGAGAGAAAGAGAAAGAGAGCGATAATTATTTTTTTAATCCAGCAGAGAAAAGAAAAGAAAAATCTAGTAATAAGTATGTATTATTCATAGAAACATCATGTAATAAGAATATATTATTTGAAAATCTAGAAATAAGAATGTATTATTTATATTTCGTTTCAAGAAAGTTTTAGATGAGATAAGTTATTGGTACCGTCGTTTTCAAACTCGATAATAAAGGATGGTTTCAGATACCCATATCAAGCTCTCTTCAGGCAATACGTATCTTTGCTGTTCTGGGACTGATAACAGATTGTGTTGCAATGAGATGAGTATTGGCTGAAGAGAGCTTGATGTGTGTATCTAGGACGACCTATATTTATCGGGTTTGAAACCGACGGATCCAATGACTTAGTTCACCAAAAATGTTCTGTAAACAATATATATATATATATATATATATATATATATATATATATATATATATATATATATATATATATATATATATACAAGACGACATGATAATTCGTTATGTATATACACATTATAGACAAGGACAGTGCCTATGTATAAACGCTGCCATGGAACACTAACACATTAATTAACGTCATTCTATTACTTGATATCCGTATTGAAAGCCACTAAGATATAGCGAACAAGTATATTCCTTTCCGTTTCTTTCAAACTGGATTTGTTTTAATTCCTTCGTCGCCTCTTAACACATCGCTATTTTTATTTTTATTTTTCAATTTAAATCGTTTTTCTATCTGTATATTTCATTACCAACTAACAAATGATATACAACCTTCTTTTGAATTTCCGAATGAGAAATCTTCCCACTAATTGCCTTCTACCGCGATAATCTCCGATGTTTTTTTTCTTTTACCTAGTTACCAATTTAAGTTCCATGTTGATTTTTTTAAGAAACGCGTATAAGAAAAATACAATTAACATACAAATCTGGTAATTATTTTGCATGATATTAATATCGAAATTTTGGATTCGCACCTGCGACAGCTATTATGTCTCCAACTAAAAATGTGGCTTCTGATTTTTGCTTATAATCTTATTTTACACTCATATAAAATTCTTCTTTCAAGATAAGGGTTTAAGATTTACGACGCCCTAATTGGAGTATATGATATGATAGTTCTATGAGGCTGACCGACTTTAATTAATAACCAAGCACCAACAAACACGCATATATATATATATACATATATATTATATATGTATACATATATATATAGAGAGAGAGAGAAAGAAAGAAAGAAAGAGAGAGAAAGAGAGAGAAAGAGAGAGAAATTGAATGCCCACTGAACAGTATTATAAAGTATCTAATCTTTCTCTGAACAGGAGTTTGTCAGAAAAAATATAACATTTGGATACTTTTCCCAATAAGGAAACCCTAACTAAATATTCAAAATCGCATAGTATTCACAACACAATTAGTATATCCTAATAGTACGGAGCTGGGTTCTCCAATAGCCTAGGTACGTTCTTGTCCTGGAATCCAGTAAGATACAGAGACTAAAACCATAGATATACTACAACATTTAATAATGGTTAATTGGGACGAGGGAAATTATGTTCTCATTTTCTTTACAAACCCAGTGATTGAGAGATAAAGAACTTAACTGAAACATTAAAATATCTAAGTATCTTATTTAGAGTTTAAGTGTTAGCCACAGGTAAGGGGAGCTTCATTGTCGAGAATAAAATTAAAAAAAAACAAAATAAAGATATATATATATGTATATATGCATATACATATATATATATATATATATTATATAGACATCACTACCTATCAAGGCCCAGCCGCTACTCGACAATAAGGGTTAAAGAGTGTACAGTAGTCAATTGGACACTACAGTAATCGTCAGTAAAGGAAATTCGGTAAATTTGTTAACTCAACTTGAACGGCTCATCAAATATTTGTTTTCTTTGGACTTCAAGACAACCATATTGTAGGCAGCTGGAAAGCAGGAAAACGGAAGACCATTCCGCAAGCGTGCAGTTCTAAGAACGAAACTTTGTTTATTGAATCTACGTTTAGAGACAGATAATGAGTGTGGCCATTTATTGATATTTTTTTCAGCTAGACGAATGTTTCTCCTGAAAGTTTTGGGGGAGAAACCATAGCTTAGAGCTCAGACGAGCACTGGCCATTAAAATAACGATAAGGAAGAGAGACAGGCTAGCAATATCTCTGGTGTGAAAAAGAGGATTAATCTCGAAGGTTCTATCGCGAGGTACCTAAAGCAAAAAAAGAAGGGAAGAGAAAAGGGCAACGCCTACTAGGCTACGAAGTCTATTTTTAACTCTATTAGCAGGATAATCCTTATAGCAGTCCCTGCCCAGATGGGGCAACAGTACTCCATCCTTGAATATACTTGGCTCTTATATAAGTAGAGAATTGCATCAGCAGGTAGATATCTACTGGATCGCTAGAAATATCCCACCATTTTTCTAGGGACCTTGGCAACAGATTTGCTGTATGTGTTACAATTCAGATCCGGAGAAAAGGTCACGCTCAGAAGCTTGTCAAAACATGAAGCCTCTTCAAATTGAGAGCCATTAATTTCAACTTATGCCAGATGGAGATCAGAGCGGTGAAAATATAAAGATAGAAGCTTTGATTTAGATGCATTAAAAGTAACCAGCAATCTCTTTCCACATTGTACCACATGCTCAAGATCATAGGAGAGTATTAAAGAGAGCTTGCTTTTTGAGGGTTTTACTCGGGAATTCACTGTTAGACACAGCAACAGTATTCGAAAAATAATGTATGCGGAAAGTTATCACTGTCGAAAAAACAAAACAAAAAAATAACAAAAGAAAAACAAACGAAAGTAACTACAAAATTGTCGAACGAAGATTTACTGGGGAATTTACTGTTGGACACAGCAACAGTATTCGAAAAATAATTTACGCGGAAAGTTATCACCGTCGAACAAAAAAAAAACAAAATAAAAACGAAAGTGACTACAAAATTGTTGAACGAGATATTCGAACACTGGATACTTGAAAGCAAAATAATACCAATGACTATTTCAAATTGACTACGAAAGTAAAAAAAGGTGTTTTCGCTAGTACACCGTGAACTAATTTATGCAAATTGTCTTGAACGAGGAAAGTAACACTTTTTTTCAGATGTATCAAAAAAGGATTTCTTTTTAAAAGAATTCTTTTACGTAATAAAAACTTCACGGATTAAGAGAAAAAAATAAAAAAAACATTTGTTGTATCCCTCGACAGAAAAAGGGAAAAAGAAAGGTTCAACGCAAAAAATAATATATCGATAGAATTCGGTTGACACAAAAAGCGAACCTAAAAACTGTTGTTCGTAGTTATTGTAAAAAGTGAATTAGTAAAATAGACTGATTTTCTAATCTTTGAAAAAAAAAACAAGATGGAGGAACTTGCTAAAATAATGACGCAGTTCATGCAGAATCAGCAGATCCTACAAAAATAACAGCAAGCGCTACACGCAGAAAAAGACGAAAGACCAACTGAGCGACTCATAAAATGACTAGAAAGGCAGGAAGAAAGGTTCGCGTAGATGCAACTTGAACAGAAAGAACTGTTAGAAAGATTAAACGCTAATTCCTTACAAGAAAGTAGTACAACCTTCTCCAGCACAACAATATTTAACAGCATAGATATGTTCCATGCCTACCAGAAGAGGATAAAACTTTTGATGCATACTTCAAGAGGTATGAAGATATTTTCGAAACAGACTGCGGAAACTGGCCAAATGGAAAGAAACTAAGTTTATGACTTCGAAAGCTTGGTACCAGTGAACATTGCAAATTTGTTGATTTCATATTGCCAAGGAGAACGAATCAGTTAGATTTCGCTGAGACCGTAAGGCTTCTTAAGGAATTATTCAGACCGAACATGTCTCTTTTCCACAAGAGATGGGCATGTATGAATCTTAAGAAAACTGATGAGCAGGACTACCGGACATACGCGTCAGTAGTAAACAAAAACTGCGACAACTTAAAATTATCGGAACTCACGGTGAACGATTTCAAATGCTTAATCTTTGCACTAGGTCTAGTATCCACAAAAAATTCAGAGATCCGAAGACGCGTTTTCTCAAAATTAAAGACAGAACAAGGCCTGACATTGCAGAAATTTGCAGAAGATTGCCGAAGGTCAGTATCACTAAAAAAAGATTCCAGGGATATAGAAGAAGCAGGAGTGGCGTATATTAGGAAGATTAAAATCCCTTTCAGAAACTCAGGACAAGGAAATTTTGGGACTAGTCAAAATTCGAAAAAATTCTCAAATTATAAATACTCAAATTATAATAAATACAGAAAACGAAATTACGATAATAGTCAATATAATAACTACAGAAAAGGAAATTACGATGATAATCCAAGGAATTATGAAAAGACAGTATCAGGTTATAATTGCAAAAGATGTGATGAAAAACATTAGAAAAGGATTGTCCTTACAAAAATAGCAGGTGCTACAATTGCGATAAAGTTGGACATAAGAGTGTTTGATGCAGAACAAAAAATAGAGTACACCAAATGAGAACAAACGAAAAAGGGAAAAATAATTTACGAAAATATGTATCAGTAAATATTTTCAACAAACAAGTGAAACTTCAGCTTGACACTGGATCGAATTTGTCGTTAATAAACATCAACACTTGGAAAAAGCTGGGTAAACCGACTCTTCAAAAGTCAAGTAAAGGTGCACGAACAGTGACAGGAGACGAAATAAAATTCAAAGGAGAGGTCATCCTGTCCATTAATTAAAATGGCACGACGAAGAAATTGAAAATCTTCGTAATTAAAGAAAGCGAGAACTTATTAGGAATTGACTGGATTGAAAATTCAATCTTTGAGATAAACCAATGAACGCTTTTTGTAGAAAAATAACCAGTTGCACACCAACATCAGAAAATATTAAAAACGATCTAAAAAAGAAATTCCACGAAACATTTACTACTGGACTGAGAAGATGCAAGAAGTTTAAGGCTTCGTTCAAGCTAAAAAAAAAGGATGCAACACCGGTGTTTAAGAAAAAACGGAACGTACCGTTCGCCGGTTTAGGCAAAATAAATAGCGAGCTAGATAGACTCGAAAAAAAACAGGCATCTTATCGAAAATCGAAACTAGTGTCTGGGCAGCCCCTACGATGTACGTAAAAAAAAGTCGGAACAAATTCGAGTCTGTGCAGACTTTTCTACGGGTCTAAACGATGAATTAAATGACCACCACTACCCTTTACCAAGCCCTGAGGAGATATTTGCCTGACTAAATAGTGGCAATTTTTTTTCAAAAATAGATTTGTCCGACGCCTATTTACAAATTCCGATAGAAGAAAAATGCTCAAAGACATGTATTAACACGCACAAAGGTTGTTCAAATACAACCATCTAACCTTCGGGATCAAAATCGCACCAGCGATTTTCCAACAAGCAATGGCTACAATGCTGAACGGAATAGATTGTGCTTGTGCATACCTGGATGACATAATCATCAGGAGCACGTCCATAAGTGAGCACCAAGAGCATCTAAAAGAAATATTCTCAAGAAGCAATGAATACGGATTCAAGGTGAAGAAAACAAATGCGACTTTTATTTAGACGAAATCAAATATTTAGGGCAAATAATAAATAAAGACGGTTGAGGCCCAGATCCGGAAATATCGACAACAATTAAAAACATGCCGGCACCAAATAACGTGACGACTCTACAGAGTTTCTTAGGTCTCGCAAACTACTACCAAGTATTTATCAAAGGAATGCACGACCTAAGAGCTCCGCTTAACGAGTTATTAAAGAAAGAAACACCATGGATATGGAGAAAATAATGTCAACACGCATTTGAGAAAATTATAAAGACGCTGACGTCCGCTCTATTTTTAACCTATTACGACCTAAAATTAGAAATAAGTGTTGCGAGCGACGCGAGCTCGTATGCTATAGGAGCATGTATGCAGCATATCCTGCAAGATGGATCGAAGAAACATATACTTCACGCCTCAAGGACACTACTTCCGGCAGAAAAGTCTTACTCCCAAATAGAAAAAGAGGGGTTAAGCATATATTCGCGGTGGCGAAATTCCACCGTTACCTGTACGGGAGACATTTTATACTGGAAACAGATCACAGGTCCCTAGTGACAATCTTAGGCTCAAAAAACGGCTTGCCATTATATACAGCAAATCGCCTACTTCGTTAGAGAACGATCTTGCTACATTATTACTTTGAAATAAAACGTCTTGGTTCGAAGAAAATAGGTCATGCGGTTGGCCTGTCAAAGCCTTATACCGAAACTAGAGGAAACCCTTGAAGAGTCAGTAATTGCAGCTATACGTTTTAATTATGAGGAAAAAAATGATGGCGAACATAATAAAAGAATTACCAGTCACGTTAACCGATATAAAAAGGTAAGCTGAAAATGACGATGTCATCACAGACATAAAGAAAAAAATAAGTGAAAATGATGAAAAAACGCAAAGCATATTTTCCGTATGCAATGATGTTTTATCATATAGTGAAAGAGTTGTTATCCCGAAAACCTTGCAGAAAAAAAATCTTACGTGATTTTCATACAGGACACCCGGGTATAAATAGAATGACGGCACTTATGCGGAGTTACGCTCACTGGCGTAACATGGATGTGGATATTGCACTAACAATAAACAAGTGTAAAGGTTGTGCATTAGCCGCAAAGGCGCCACCGATAGTCTAGAAACCTTGAAAAAAAAACTGACCATCCATGGTCACGCATTCATATAGACTTTGCTGGACCGACCGAAGGACAATACTACCTAACCTTTGTAGATAGTTTTTTTCCAGATGGCCTGAAGTAAAGCGTTTCAAGAACCCAACGACAAATAACACAATAAGTTTTCTGCATGAAATATTTGCACGTTTTGGTGTGCCAGACAGTATAGTTACAGATAACGGAACACAATTTACATCAAGTGATTTCAAAGACTTTTGTGAAACTTTTCGGGTAAACATATAACTACACCACCGTTTCACCCTAGATCAAATGGATTAGCGGAAAGGTTCTTAGACACGATAAAGCGTGCACTTATAAAATCAATAGGGACTCCGACGGATAAAGCGTTACAACAATTCCTGCAACTGTACAGGATAACTAAGAACCCAAATCCACCGTCGAAATTATCGCCAGCAAAATTAATGTTTGCTAGAAAAATAAAATCACCATTTGATAACTTAATACCAAAGCAAGCAATCGTCCATCAAACTACGCACACATCACGTAAAAGGTGTACACCTGGTTATCGTGTATATTTTAAATGTATGAAAAATAATATGTCATACAGGGAGTTTGGTACGGTAGATAAACGTATCGGTGACTTAGTCTACGTGATAAAAGATCCAAAAGGGATACATAAAATACATCAAAATCAATTGAGAAAACGTTATATAAAAGACAACGAACTGACAAACCTGATGAAAAGGAAGACCCAATTCATATACTATACAAAGCGTTGGGTATCGAACCACCACAAACCATGCCCGAACCGAGAAGATCGGGAAGGAAAAGAAAATTTACAGAACCAATTATAATGAACCCCAAGAGAAAAAGATATTGAAATCTACACGACTTCAAATCTTGGGATGGGGTGTTGTGCAGACGCCCACTAATTAACATAGGTGGGTGAGTGACATATACAAAGGTATCAATCACCAATACCGGGAGAGTTCTGCAACGACCGCCAAATAGGCAAGACGCCTATGTTGCCTCCAGTAAGACATGCAACACGCCACCTGCCGAAATATCTCCAACTGAAGTATATCTGAAGACTTGTAAATATGTATATAACTTTTCTGCCTAATATATTATTGTTATACCTTTACTTTCCGTGTTTTTGTTAATTATTTGTACAGGCACAACATATCTATAAGGAGAAAAAAGAGAGAGAGTGCTTTTGAATACTTACGATTCGCTATCCTTGAGTGTTTAAAATCTATGTGCACAGGAAAACTTGGAAAGAGGAACATTTTGTGCACAAGTAATCCCTGACTAAATATTAAATATTACATAGTATTCGCGGCCCGAATAAGCTGTCCTCGGTATGGCTAGTCAATACTGGTGTTACGAGAAATTGTACAAGTGACGTTACCTCAAGTAACAGTACGAAGCTAGACTCTATTAGGCAAAAAGAATGTTTGTTTTATAAGACAGTAACAAGAAACCACGCAACTATAACATATTTATATAGTCATTTGTAAGGGAAAATCTTCATGAATTCTTTAATAACATTTGTGACGTAAGGAGATGTTTATTTAACAGTAGAATACTTATCTCATATAGAGATCAAGTGGTAGTTCCATGAAATAGTTCGTTAATTTCTGAGAACTTCGGCAGAAATTATATGAAACAAACAGGCATTTACATATAGATTGATGTTGGAGGTCAAACACAAAATACACATGAAATCTAACACCTCCAACTTTTATAAAATTCTACATGCCTTTTTACCATATTAAAATCATTGCTAAATCTTGTTTATTATTCAATTTAAAAAATATGGGATTTAAAATACCATATCTCTCTGTTTAATGCCATCTGTCTTTTTTCCTATACTGTCGACAGTACTATCGATTATTGTTTACTTTCATCGTTGTCTATAGTTTTCAACCTCACAAAATAAAATCAAAATCAATTGTAAATACAAAATTATTGAATTTTACTCTAAAAAAATATGACCATTTGCTACAATACTCTAATATTATATTATAAGTATTCCTATAACGAGTAGCAATTTTAACGCTTCTTCTTCTATATAGTAATATATCTAATAATAATCTTAATAATATATCTAATAATAATCTAAATAATATATCTAATAATAATCTAAATAATACATCTAATAATAATCTAAATAATGTATCTAATAATAATCTAAATAATATATCTAATAATAATCTAAATAATATATCTAATAATAATCTAAATAATATATCTAATAATAATCTAAATAATACATCTAATAATAATCTAAATAATATATCTAATAATAATCTAAATAATACATCTAATAATAATCTAAATAATATATCCAATAATAATCTAAATAATATATCTAATAATAATCTAAATAATATATCTAATAATAATCTAAATAATATATCTAATAATAATCTAAATAATATATCTAAAATTAATCTAAATAATATATCTAATAATAATCTAAATAATATATCTAATAACAATCTAAATAATATATCTAATAATAATCTAAATAATTTACCGCGTTTTATTAATATTGAGACCTGGCCATTTGCTACAATACTCTAATATTATATTACAAGTATTCCTATAACGAGTAGCAATTTTAACGCTTCTTCTTCTATATAGTAATATATCTAATAATAATCTAAATAATATATCGCACTTTATTAATATTGAAACCTGTCCTTAACTAAAAATGTATGTGCAATAACGTTTTTTATGTCGTTATCAAGACAAAATCAAAATATAAATAAACAAAAACAAAAGATAAACACTATTTAACGATAAATAAAACACTAAAAAAATCAATAAACAACAACAAAAATAAAAAATAAAAATAATCGTGCGTAATTCTCTGATTGCTCATTGTTTCTATTTTCCGCATTCCGAAAATAGAAATGGCTTATTTAATTTCTCTTCTCTTTTTCAAAATTTATTAAAGTGTTCGTTTGCTTATTGCATAAGCATTCTTGGAATTTCTTCTACTCTGTAATAGTGAATTTAATATACATCTATTCCTAACATAATAAAATGGAGACAGTTAACACATATTTTGACATATTCTTAAATATCATGCCTGATGTACGAGAAACGAAACCTGGCAAGAATAAAACATACTGGATAGACGCACCCACGTAAACGGAAATAACAAAATATTGTTTAATGTAATCTTTGACGAAGACGGAAACATGTTCATCCAGAAAGTAAACGGTTTGTTGATTGATTCTAAACAACCAGCAATGGTGAACTAGAGAAGTTTACCTTGGAATGGAAAATGCGTTCTTTTAAACAAACGCCTTGTGAACGTAGCCATTTGTACAACAACACCAAATAAAGCAGTAGACGTTTACAATTGTACACTTTCACTTTTCTACTTGATTGACCGTTTCTTCATTTATTTTTATTTTCTTGTATTTTTTTATTTACTGTATTATATGATAGCAATATCTTTGCTGAAATACAGGGTGTCCCAGAAGTCGCGCACCATGTAGATTTATATAAAAACAAATATGAATATCAATTTTATTAATCAAAATCACAATAGATGCTGAAATATAACGCAAGTATACCTAGATAGAACTTCTTTTTAATCGTTTTATTTTTTGCTGATATATTGACTTTGTAAACGAGGCTTGTTTTTTGGTAGTTATTTGCATTGGATAAAGTGCACGAGTTTTACAGTTACGAGTTTTGCGTTGTTAACATTATTACTTTTATGTACATTATTGATATAATCGTTTGTACTATTCCTTGTTATTATACATTTGATTATATTTTTTATTGTCGTTTTAGGTCACTTTTAGGTATTTTGATTTCACCTACAACTGTCTTTTATTTATTTAATATTGTGTTTTTATTATTTAAAATTGTGTTTTTGACCCTATCGGTGGGGCTTTAGAATACGCCGACCCCCCCTGCAGAGGGTAAAAGTCCCTCAATGGGGGTCCTGGATATGACCTTAAACTATATCCAGTGGTGAGGCCGCAGCTTGTGGGCTTTGGGGAGTGTGGAACCACCCTTTAATTACCATTGCTCCCAGGTCCACTCTGACCCGGAGTGGTAGTACCTGTTAGCGTCCCAACTAAGGGTTAAATAGAAACCGACGTGAAAAAAAACAAATATATTCTATTAAAAAATAAAATTCTTCAAAATCTTTGGATTCGGCATTAAATAACCCGAAAAGGGTTGATATGTCGTAAACAGAAAATCATCGCTAAAAATAGATCGGAGAAAATCATAGAAAAGTTGAACGGGTCGACATTTGATAGGTATGAATATGGTATTGAATGTCAGGCGAGCGACCGGATAATTGACCGGGTGAAACACTTGATAAGTATAAATCGAAGATTACTATCTAACTCAATTCGTATCAGCCGCCTCAGGTCACAGGCTGTGTTATGACGCGCTGGCCAAAGATATATAAAACCCGAGTTTTGCGACCAAGGAAGTCAAGAGAGAGTCAGCCACAGAGAGAGGGAGAGATAGATGTGTCGATGGCGTAGGTCGCTCAACAACTGCCGCGCCGCATCTACCCCCCGCATCTACCAGCACAATCACCACGACTATAATCACAAATACGGACCTTTACAGTGTTCGCACTCAAACGACTTTAATGTAACAAGGGATTAGTGTATTATTGTATCCTTTTTTCATACACTTAGAATTATTATTTATAAAAAGTCGTTTTTTTTTCCTTTTTTACTTCCCTCCTACTGTGACGTCATATCTTCAGCGCGTGACTTAAGATAGACCCTGTGGTGAAAACGATCATTATTAAATCAAATTAGTCCTTCTGAAATTATAGAATGCGAATTCTTTTTTTATTGTGCTGTGGCAACTAACTCTGATTTCTCTGTGCTTGTTCCATCCGCCAAATTGGACCGTAGTTCCCCTATGGAAGCCAGAACCCGATCCATGCATTTTGCCTCCTAGAGAGCTCGCACTGCATTTGCACTCTTCTGTTCTGCTCCCTGACTAAGACTCGCCGAAAAGGAAGTACTGAACATTTGCTTAGTTTGTTACCTTAGCTATTCAGACACATCTTGCTAGCTGCTTAAGTAGCGCTGAAAAACAGAACACTTGCAAGAAATATGAATTAAAATAATTAATGCCCCTATAGGAGCGACATCAAAAAAGCCCCAACAGCAGAAAAGACAAAAACCGCTAAGGAAGGCAAGTCAATATATGAAAATGTTAAAGCCAGCACTAAGGGATGGAAAGTAGTTATTAGACTTTCAATTAAAACAACGTATGTGGAAATTTTTAAGTGCAAAGCTTAGCGAACAGCTCTAATACTTCCTTAGCGCTCGCAAAATTCTACCGAGGAAAAGAAGATATACCGTACTGAGAAAAAGCCCACACGACTTACTATGGAAAGTTAAAAAGATAGAATTGAGACACGTATAAAACAGGAAAAAGAGCATGTCTATTCTGTTGATTGAACACCTACGACAGAATCCCGCAAGCAAGGATAACTGAATGACTAATACAAAATGATTAATATTATTAAGAAATCAATTGAAACATGGAGACTGGAACAAGCAGCTGGAGCTCAACTTATGACTTATATAAAAATAAAAATATGCATCTTTCAAAGAAACTCACTATCATCTGTTTTGTTTATTATAGACATGATGCCACTAAAATACATACTGAGGAAATATAATGCTGGATACAAATTAAGAGAAACTGATCAAAGCAAAACAACCTCATGGATATAGATGATCTGAAGCTGTTTACTAAAAGCCAAAAGCAATAAAGAAATTTATAAACAAAGCCAAACATTCTCAGTCAGGACATAGGAGTTAAATCGACATTGAAAAATGAGCATTAAAAGAGATAAAAAGGGAAAAATTGGAGACTCCGGAAAATATGGAACTTCACAATCAAGGGAAGATGAGATGGATCACTAAAAAATAAACTTACAGATATGTAGACGTACTGGAAGAAAATACCATTTAACTTACAAGAATAAAAGCTAAGGTTGGAAAATGGTACTTGTACAGAACGCGGACATTGTTATAAATAAAGCTATATAGTAGAAATTTAATTAAACGAATAAACACATAGACAGTCCCATTCATAAAATACTCTGGACCGTTCATAGTGTACATTAAAAACGACTTAGACACCTTGATCAGAGGACGAGAAAATTAATGCCAATTAAAAATGTATTACACCCGAGAGACGATACTGGCAGATTCTATGAGAAAAGGAGCGATAGAGGAAGGCTAATGAAAAACGAAGATATAGAAACGCGCATAAGTCAGAACAAAGAAATATTGATAACGAAATCAAGAGACACCACAAAGCACAAGCATAAAGGAAACAATGAAACAAAAAGCGAATTTTCAAGGACAAAAAGTGGGAAGAGAAAGAGTTATACTGACGAGTTATCAAAATAACAAAAAAGGAAACCATGAAAGCACCTGGTTGTAGCTAAGAGAAAGACATGTTACATGAAAAGGGACGCCCCCTTTTCATCTAAGTTAAAAAATAAAAGAGAATTAGTTAAATGAAAATGATATCAGATTAAACAAGGATTGAACTCTGTAGATAAGTTTTAAAGAACAATAGGTTTAAATGGAATGTCCAGTTTAATTGTTGATTCTGTTAAAATATGTAACAAATACAATTTGGATGGAAAAACTATTCAAAATTCTTAGAAAGAATGCATAATAAAAATATGGGTTACAGAATTAGACAAGTAGGTTAAATTCCTTTTTAAAACAACAGAGAATGGGAAATTTCCTGGTCGTCAGAAATAGTTTCAAAACGTGCAAATCGCGCATGTTAGAAACACGTGAGTTGTGGTCACGTTGACCAGACCTGCGTGTGACGTCATGGCAGAAATGAGTTCTCAATATAGGAGGGTTCGAAGTTAGTTAGGGGGAGAAGCGAGAAGGGAATCAGATCAGTAAGATCAGAGAAGCGAGAGAATCAGATCAGTAAGTGGGAAAAAGCAGAGAGGTTCAGACGGATTCTCAGGGCACCCTCTAGGCACCCTCTAGGAAGCGATAGGTTTTAGACATATCCATGTAAACAACTTTGAATCCCTGAAATACAGAATCATGTCCGACCGGTCGAAGAAATAAACGTATCTTCATGCGTTTTTATAACTGCGGTCTTGTGTTGTGTCATTCTACCAGAACAAAGGTGAAGTGAAATTGTATTAATATGAACTCTGTGTTTATAAAAATGTACAACTGTAAAAACGTAAATGCCAAACTCAGTCTCGGTCTATCTATCAAGATATTCATAAAGCCCTCTCATTTAATTACAGGCTTGGTTCACTTGCAGTAACCTGTACCCTGTATCAAAACATGTACCCTGTCTCGTATATATACAGAACTGCCTTTCTCTCTTTATATATACCCTGTTTATGTCTCTAGCATGCTATCTTCATACATACTATTGGTTAGTGCCCAGCTTTTTCTATACGTAAAATAGGCATACATATGTTACAATTTATGCAGAGTTCTTGTTTATAATTACAGCGCTTATTCTTTATTGAATATTATAATATACCTTATATGTGTTTGTGATTCCAAAAGTTAAAAAATGATTTGAGTGTCTTCAGCTAAACTTCAGACCACTCCATTTAGCAATTTAACGGCGTCTTCTAAGAAAATAGCTTTCAGAATATTAATTCGAAAGATTTGAAGGATATTCAATGAATGAATTGAATTGGAGCATAAACAGTAAGGAGAAAAACATGTCGGCAAATTGAAATAAACAGTTGACATTTCAACTTGTTGATATATGCTGGTACGGATTACACAGTTATCCTCAAATAAGTTTTACTCGTTATAAACAATCATTAGTGTATAATTAATATCTCCTGTTTATTCCAGTGTTATATGTAGTATTTTAGAAACAATCAATTTTAATATATAACGCTCAGTCACCGGTAATTTCATTAATAGCCGCGTGGTGAACAATTTTCAAACCGACTTTAGAAAAAAAATATAGAAGCCATGCAAAATAAGGAGCAGAATAACACAAAATTAATTTAAACATACATTTAATAAAGAAATGTATTGAATACAAAATTAAAAAATTAAAATATTAGGAAATGGATATGAAAATAAAATAGAATGTATAGACATAGAGATCAGCTATAGTTAAATACAAATGAACATCATTATAAACAATATGGGGGTGCTGAATTTTCCACAAATAGAAAACCATATGGCTGAGGAGAGCATAACATTGTTTATTATTAACTGGTTCACCTTATGTCAGGTTTGAAACCGACAGTACCAATGTTTTCTGACTTTCTGTACAGTTTAAAATTAATAAATATTAAGCTCTTATATTGAATGTTGTTTTGTTTTGTAATCAATAAAAGTGTTATTATTCTTTCGCATAATATATATATATATATATATATAAATGTATATACATATACTTCGTTTACTCACATAAAATTAATATACGAAAGTATAAATTTATGCGTAAACTTTAAGTATTTACTTCAACAGTTCTCAATAAGTAGGTAGAGCTAGTTAGTAAGTTATAAAATATATATAGCGATTAAGCTACACTGAATATTCCGCGTTTCATATAAAATGGAAATTACAATTGAATTTACCAAAATGATCCAAGATGGTAACATTAAAGTAAATTATAAATATTAAAGAATTAATATTTATAAAATTATCAAATTGCAGATACCGGACATCTTCTCCCCTTACATAATTATACCTTTTTATTTTTATTCTTATTTTATTTTATATTATATTTTATATTTTATTTTTTATTATATTTTACTTTTTTTATTTATTTATTTATTCTTTATATTGTATTTATTTATTATATATTTATTTATCAATTTTCATTCTCCTTTTATTGTCGTTTAACAATTCTTTCTGACATTTTTTAAGTGATGACCTGTACATTTCAGTTGACCTGTATTATTTTGCCCTATATATATTTCCGCGCCTTTAACATTTCCTGTCTGGGTCATTTTGACTTTTGTTTCCCTTTATTTTATATTTTATATTTAAATTTATCATTTTTTCTCTCTCTCCTTTCTCTTCCCAGATCTTTTTTATTCATAGTTATGCCTCGGAAGTAGAGTGAAAAGCATATCTTATATTTCTTTTATTAATATTATTTTTTCCTTGTACACATTTTTGTGAATTATATCATGGATTTCTGCCTTTGGATCATTATGGGCCATCTTCTTCCAATTACGAGATTTCCTTGGATTTTACTTGTACAAATGGAAATTCTTTTAACTTTCTTGAAGTTTTAATATATATATATATATATATATATATATATATATATATATATATATATATATATATATATATATATATATATATATATTTACCAGTGGTAAAAAAAACCGGACGAGAGTCCAGAATGAGTTCACATATTGTTTCCACTAGAGGAAGATCTATGAATTCTGACGATGCTAGTTGTATATTTCCTCTCTTTTAGGATCTTCCTCTAGTTGAAACAATATGTAAACTCATTCTGGACTCACAGTAATAAATTTCTTATATAAATATATATATATATATATATATATATATATATATATATATATATATATATATATATATATATATATACACTCGTGAGGAAAAAATGGGCCAAAGATATTTTATGCATTTTATTGCACTAAAAACTATATTGAACAAAGAACAATTAAACAAGGAAACTTAAACGAGACTAATTACACAGAACAACACATTTACTTTAATAAATTCTTAGGATGGAATCGCATTCCCTTTTGATTTCTTCTAAAGATCAATGCTTCTATACATGCTCTCAACCAAAGTGGAACATTGTGAAGAGGAGATGCTATTCTATTCACTTTGCTCAGCTTCCCACAATTTGTCATTTTTCTCAAAATTTCTTCCAATGTACGAGATATTATGGACTAAAAATTCTCAATTAGGTTTAAATTAGGGCTTTGACCTGGCCAAAATATCACATCAATTGAATTATCAGCAACTATTTTTGTGACTTGTGCAGGGGCATTATTCTGTTGAAAAATAATTTTCTGGGATATTCCTAGCTTCTGAATACTCAGTAACAGTCCTGTTATAATATCCGGATGTATTCCTTTGCATTGATTGACTTCTCACATCTCATAAGTTCCCCAACTCCTGCTGCAGTAAAAGTTCCCCATACCATTATCTCTCCATTCTCGTGTTTAATAGTCAATTTTGTACAACTTGGCGAAAATCTTTCTCCAGTTCTTCGATTGCACCGTTCGGCAGCATTGGGAGCATCACTAACCAGACAAAATCTTGATTCATCTAACAAGAAAACATCTCAGAACCTGTATGTATCTTTCTTGCCAAATCTCTTTCTATCAATGATGTTCTTCTTAGATTAAAGTGGCTTCTTTGCACACTTTTTAGAGGAATATCCCATTTTTTCATTCGTCTCGATATTGTATATCTAGAAAGAGAATTTCCAGCTTCTGTTTGGAATTCTTTGCTATGGTCAACATAAGTTTTGTTCCGATCCTTCAAAATAGTTAATTTAAGCCTGTGATCATCTTTAAAAGTGGATGCTCTACGGCGACCAGATCCAGATTTCCCTTTTACCATGTGTTCGAGTTCGAACCTTTGACCAATTCACTTCACTAAAGAAAGGGACGTTTTCACATTTTCCTTTTTATAAAATATCAAAAAATTTGCTTGTAAGTCATGTTGAACTTCCTTAATCCTGCAATTGTGTTTTTTTTTTATATCCTCGCCGAGATGCGGTCTTACGATTTTTTTAAATTAATTTTTCCACTTATAAATATATGCTATAATAATAATAATGATCAGCAAAGTAGAAGGGTTCAGTTAAAATTAACACAAATTCCTGGGAAAATATTGAAAAATCGATGTCTTTCTTCTTTCACTCTTTGACCATTTTTTGTGCTCGTGCGTGTATATTATGAATGTATCATTTCATGACAAAGCCTTATCTTGAAATCACACCAAAGAGCAAGACTATCAATAAGTCCACCCACTCTTTATATGTGCCTAAACCTAAACGTAGATTCCATGAACAAAGTTTCTTTCTAAGAACTGCACGCCAGTGGAATTGTCTTCCGTTTTCCTGCTTCCCAGCTGAGTACAATATGGTTGTCTTCTAGTCTAACGTAAACAAGTTCTTGATGAGCCGTTCCATATGAGTTAACAAATTTGCCGAATTTTCATTACTAATGATTACTATATTTTCCAATTTCTACTGTACACTCTTTAACCCTTAATGTGGCGATGCCTGTGTAAAAAAAAAAGACCCAGGCCCGCAAGCTTCATTGAACCGGGCCCTCAAGCTTTAAACTGTCCTGATTTGCATTTTGAGTGTTCTGGCAATGATCCTGTTTATATAAAATGGAGCAGTAGAGAACATGAGTGGTACAGCATCACATCACCGGTTTCCTTCATTGAACATGGTGTCACTTGGACATGATCGAAGGCTCCAATTGCTCTTTGTAATTGTACACACTTAGCCAACAAGTATATAATTGGCAACAAAAAAGGAAACCAGTTTTCATTAAAGGGAAATGGAATCATGTTGTCTTTGCTAGGGAGACATTTTTATTGTATCATCCTATATTTTGTCTGTCTTTAACTTTTATCTTTGCTCTGCTATGCATGTAGATAAAATAGTTACTTAAGAGTGTATACCTAAACTGCTTAATACTTTACGGAGTTATAATCATCTAATGAGTCTATTTAGTATTTCAATTGAATTGATGCATTTAATTTGTGCCGTTGTCTCGGCCCAATTTTTTTTTTTTTCTTAACGATTTCCTGAATTTTCTGTCGAATTTCATGGTCGAATTTTAAGAACCACTTTTCCGTAATTTAACTATTATATATGAATTACACGTGACTGTGTGCCTATATATATATATATATATATATATATATATATATATATATATATATATATATATATATATATACACGCTAAACAAGAGACTTTAAGCCAACGAGGATCTTCAGCGAATTTCGAATTCAATCAAGGACATGTACACAAGTAAATTGTATTAATTTCTATTAAATTAATCCAAGATTCAAAAGTCTTTTGTTGAAGTTGCAGAAAATAAAGAAAGTCGTTTCTTTTGTTGTGCGGTTTGTGGACGGATAACAAGCACGAAAATTTGAAAAAGGCACGAATCAATCGAAACTTTAATGTGATACGAATTTAGATTTTAAAGACAAGGAAATACTTATATGTATTTTGTTTTCCTGTCCACAACAAAATATCATATTCATAACAATCATAAAAATAGAGAATAAGAAATATTTATAACACAGATCACCTGGTGTTGCCCGGTCATATAATATGTTTAAATAATTGTTCATACATACAGATTTCATATTTCCTTTTTTACAGAGCATATTCTCTATTGATTTGAGAAGCAATGCATAGTGTAACAGATTGCGAAGGCACGAATGATGGCTATATATAAATACTAAGATGTGTGCGAAGCGACGTCACAGTAAAGAATATAAAAAAAGACTATAAAAATGAGTGAAATTTTATCTGATGGCAATTTTGCCGTAAAAAAAGAAGTCACACGTCGCTGGAGAATGAGGAAATAAATGTTATACAAAAAAAGACGATGTATTACCTGTCTTATATTACTTGCGGCGTATTCTGCTACGACACTTTGGGTCCCGGGTGTTTACCTGTAAACGCATGTGTAAACAATGTTAGAATTGTAGTGATGTTAAAAGTCTATGTACTAAAATTACCGAGACGTTTAGTAGAGGTGGGTCTGCACAGACAAAAAAGGTTACTATCATAGTATATATATATATATATATATATATATATATATATATATATATATATATATATATATAAAATAAAATAAAAATTATAATTACATTTACCAAAATGATCCAAGATGGTAAAATTAAAGTATATTATAAATATTAAAGAATTAATTTTTATAAAATTATCTCAGCCAGGTGTAAAAGCTCGATAAAACCAAATAGGAAATAGAGCTTATAATATTTTTTTTTATCTTCCACCAGACTATCCATTCATGTGTAATCACCTTTTTCTTCCCATGTTCCCTCTGCTTCACTTTTTTGTTTACAAGTGAGATCCTTGACTTACTTGTTGTTTCATCAAATACTTCTGCATGCAAAATCCGATCCCGCATTTTGCTAATCCCTACCCTCTGATGAAACGAAAGTATTTCTTGGAAACTCCGCGGATTAAGGACTATCCACATATCTAGTGTTTCCTTTTCAGATAAAATATGTGTTTTTAACTTATTTCAAAGTGTTTTTAACATATTTTATTAACTGTTTGTTCATATATATATATATATATATATATATATATATACACTTGTGCCCGATATTATTCATACCCCACCTTGAAAATTGAGTTTATTAGGTGTAAGTTTGTAAGAATTTATTGTTTACGTCCATATGGATACATATTCTTAATAAACCTCTTCTGATCATTTTCGTCATTTAAAATCTCGGGATACTTGTAATAAAAGAAATATACAGCTATTTATAAAATCTGCAATGTTCAAAAATAATCATACCCCCTTATTTTTTCAGTATTAATCGAATTTCTGACTGTTTGTTTCCTGTTTGATTCTTATTTTGAATGCTTTTATACAACCTTTGATTAATTTCATTTCGTTTTTTGCATTTTTCAGAAATTAAAATTATATCTACTGAAAACCAATAAAAGAATAAAAATTATTAGAATGGGGAAGAAAAAAGAGCTTAGTAATGATCTTAGGACTAAAATTGTGAATTCACATAAGGATGGTTTAGGTTACAAGTCAATTTCCAAGAAATTTGAGGTCCCTACAGCAAAAGTACAGAGCATCATCAAAAAATTCCAGAGCCACCACACAACAAACAACTTGATTGGTAGAGGAAGGAAAAGGAAACTGTCTGCTAGAGCCACCAGGAATATTGTAAGAAGTGTTAATGCAAATCCAACCACCACTACTAAGGACATTTTAGAAAATATGGAGTCTTCTGGCATAAAAATATCAAGGCAAACATTGCAAAGGACTCTGCATGAAAATGGTCTGAAAGGAAGAAGACCAAGAAGGACTCCATTGCACACCGGAAAACACCTTGCAGCACGTCTAAAGTTTGCTAGGACCCATGTAAATTCTCCAGAGTCCGTTTTCTCAAGTATTTTGTGGACTGACGAAACAAAAATTGAATTGTTTGGCCATATGGATGCTTCTTACGTTTGGAGGAAGAAAGGAGAAGCGTACAACCCAAAGAACACCATACCCACGGTGAAACATGGTGGTGGTAGCCTAATGTTTTGGGGCTCCTTTTCGGCTAGTGGTCCAGGTAGTTTGGTCAAGATAGATGGAACCATGAAGAAGGGGCAATATTTGGAGATACTCCAGAAAAACATTAGACAGGATGCGGAGAATCTCCATTTAGGACCAAACTGGGTCCTTCAACAGGATAATGATCCAAAACATACTGCCAAAATAGTCAAGAAATGGTTTGAGGATAATCAAATTAATGTTTTGGAATGGCCTTGCCAGAGTCCCGACCTGAACCCTATCGAAAACCTCTGGCACATATTGAAAACTGAGGTTAAAAAGCGGAAACCTAGAAATTTGAGGGATTTGGAGAACTACTGCATTGAAGAATGGTCAAAAATCAGTGTTGATGCTTGTAAAAACCTTGTTGATAAATATCCAAAACGGTTACAGGCAGTTATTAAGAATAAAGGGCATGCTATTGACTATTAGTAAGAGAGGTATGAATAATTTTGAACTAGTGCCATTATTGTTTTTCTTTGTATAATGTTTCAAACTTGGATAATTTATTTATTTGTTGAGTTTAAATTAAATGCTTATGCTTGATTTATTGTTTGAAATCCCTTTAATATTGTCTACCTTCTGGTTTGAGCAATATTCTTATAGAAATCTCAAAGATCCGAGGGGTATGAATAATATCGGGCACAAGTGTATATATATATTGTTATTGTTGTCATTTTTCAAGCGATAACTACGGTTAATATTGGCGCCGCCTCGGAGCTCATTTTTTTTTATTATTTACTTAGAAAGTCGCCCTTTTTAATTTGGACGTATTTAACATTTTTTATTTATTATTTTTAAAACAGTAATCTACGTACACGCGTGTTTCGATGTTTTTTACCTCTCATCAGCGTAGCTTAACTGCCTCCAGGGATCGAACCTCAGACCATGTTTACCACAGTCTGGTGCCTTAACCATTAGGCCATAATCCCTAGATTGATTATACTGTTTATTTTTATCGCTTATAAATTTAGATTTTGTTATTGTTGTCATTTTTCAAGCGATAACTACGGTTAATATTGTCGCTGCCTCGGAGCTCATTTTTTTATTATTTACTTAGAAAGTCGCCCTTTTTAATTTGGACGTATTTAACATTTTTTATTTATTTTATTATTTTTAAAACAGTAATCTACGTACACGCGTGTTTCGAGGTTTTTTACCTCTCATCAGCGTATCTTAACTGCCTCCATATATATATATATGTACTAGCAGACTGCCAACTGTTACCCGACCATAAAATAAGCTTAAATATTTTAATTTATGCAGATTTCGTACTATTTTTATAGAGCCAATTTCCTAATGGTTGTTCTTTTGTACCTAATCTATAATAGTGCTCCTCGGCGTTTCTCGGTCGTAAAATACGTTTAAATATGATATTTTAATTCATGACGATTTCTTACTTATCATTATATATCCAATTCTTTTTCGAGTATTTTATCGTAACTTAGCAGTGATTTCAAAAAGAATATGAAATATGGATTTGGTGCAATCAGCTAAAATCGAAACCCAAACATACAGCTCACCATCATATTCCTTACCAGCTGAGCTGGGTCCAAATGCATAATATTTTTTTTTTAAATGTCGTTATTTTAACTTGTAATAGTCAGTGTACACATGCTTAGAAGACCAGTCAAATCGACCCATAACTACCAAGTTCCACTTAAAAAAAAAAGGTTTACCCCTTAGTTATTATCGGTTAAAGACTAAATTTTATTTGTTCTATTAGTGCAGTTGATCTATATATCAAGTTTGAACTCTGTAGACCAAACATTTGAAAGAGGAGTTTTATAGAGACCGTTTTTTCAGACAGCAGATGGATAAACAGACAATGCCATTTTTATATAATGTATCGATAGATAATATACGTGTGAATCTCTGTTATTGTATATCTTTATACATATTCATGCTAATGGAACTTTTATTATTATTATTATTATTATTATTATTATTATTATTATTATTATTATTATTATAATTATTATTTTTATTACCTAAATTACTAAGTGTGTCCTAGTACAGATCATCGCCAATATTTTCCCACCAACACCAACCTGTGGTATTTCTTAAAATCTACGAGAAGAGTCTATTTAGATGCCCAGTACTCTGACTTTCTTTCGATAAAATTTAAAAACGGGAGTTTGTTATCGCAACAGTCGTTTACCATTAAATTCTCGCTGGTAATGATCATTATTCTTCTCTGGACTTTAAGTGATAATAAGCCTCACCAAGGGCATAAACATCCTTCGCATCTATCCAGTGAAGGTCTGGTCTGTGTTTTTTCTCATCGGTCCTTTCTCCTTAACCTCTCTCGACAATTGGTGCAGTGCCAGCCTATGCCGACAATTATTTGTACGGTAAGAGTGCGCTTTAATCAACTTACAATTTTATAATTTTACGGTATCAATTTTCTTGGTTGTATTTTCGTTTTAATCCTGTTGCATTTTCTCTTTGACCAGTTAGCGTTCATCACTCAAGTAGATTTCATTTACTTTAAGATTCCTTCTGTTTGCAGTAATACTATATGTTGCATTCCCTGAGTTTCCCTCTTCACTCCGATTCTCGTACTCTTTTTCACAGTTCTTTGCGTATCCTTCATACTGCTTCAATTATTCTCATTACATAGATTTTCCTCTGGTTCTATATCCTTTTCAGACATCTGGTAAGTCCCCATATTTGCTTCGTTTTAATATCTCTTTTATCCCCACATATTGGTCTGTTGGGCAGCAAAATGTACAAGTCTGCAAGTCTAATAATGTTTTTATTACGTCGGGTTTTTAAATTTGAATACATTTACGTGTTTGACCCTCTATGTCTTAAGAGATTTTGAGATTTTTATTGTTCAGTATCGTCTCCGGTGTTCGTTTAAACCATTTGTCTGCATGTTTCAGGTTCAGTCGTTTGCAGAGAATCAAGTGTTCTGCTTTCCCCATGCAACTGTGACTGTAATTATACTTTTTATGAGCTAATTTGCTGGGTTCACTTATTTGTAGTTTAATGTTTTGTCTCTTCGTCTACAAAGTATACATCTACCGTTTTCCTATGTTTTATCTACATGAGGTTTTATTGTGGTTCGTTGTAATCGCTTATAACCGTGTAGCTGTCAGTAGAAATGTGGCTTCTATGCTCGTGTATCCTTTTCTTAGCCGTGTGAAATGTTTTCTTTTTTAGTTTGTTTTGTTGTTCTTATTAATCGTCTTTTATTTTACATGGAATCACCACTTATCAAGGCTCGGAAGCCACTCGGGGATAAAGGTTATTGCGTGTACAGTAATCAATGGGATAGTATCGTAGTAATCGTTAGTTGGTTGGTTGTTTTTGTTTTACGGCATATCAAACCTTTTCGGGTTATTTAATGCCGAATCCAAAGATTTTGAAAAAAAAAAAATTAATAGAATATATTTCTTTTTTTCACGTCGGTAACTATTCAACCCATAGTTGGGACCCTAACAGGTACTACCACTCCGGGTCAGAGTGGACCTGGGAGCAATGGTAATTAAAGGGTGGCTTCACACTTCCCAAAGCCCACAAGCTGGGGCCTCACCACTGGATATAGTTTAAGGTCATATCCAGGACACTTCGTTAGTATTAGAGATTTGATAAACTGTATTACTTAAAGGGGCGGTCCATCAGGGACTTGTGTATGTTGGGCTTGAAGATATATAAGTTGTAGTCAGATGGGAAACAGGCAGACGGAAGAGAGTTCCACAGTCGTGCACTTCTAAAAAAGAAGATTTGTTCATGGAATCTAGGTTTTGGTTTTGGCACAGTTAAAGAGTGGGGAATATTTTGGACATTGGTTTCAGCTAGACGGTTGTTTATCGTGAAAGTTCGGAGAGGAGGGATCAGGGATTGGAACTCAGACGAGCACTTGCCATGGAAGTAACGATAAAACAAAGACAGGCTCGCAACGTCTTTTCTGTGGGAAAGAGGTTGCATGGAAGAGAAAAGGGCATCCCCCACTAAGCCACGAATTTTATTTTGTACTCTGTCAAGGCAGGATAGGCTGATTTTAGAAGCTCCTACCCAGATGTGGCAGCAGTACTCCATCCTTGGACATACTTGGCTTTTAAATAGATAGAGAATTGCATCAGCAGTGAGATATCTTCTGAAGCGGTTGAAGGGTCCTGCCATTTTTCCAGCGACCTTGGCAATAGACTTGATGTATGTGTTCCATTACAGGTTAGGACTAAAAGTGAAGCTTAAAAGCTTATCAAAATATGGACCCCTCCGAGACGAGAGCCACCCATTTCAAATGATGCCAGGTGGAATCAGAGCGTTTATTATGTAAAGACAGGAGTTTGGTTTTAGATGCATTAAAAGTGACCAGCCACCTCTTCCCCCACTGTACCGTGAGCAACAAGATCAGAGTAGAGAGAATCAGAGAGAACTTTGTCATTTACGGCCTTAGATTTGTTGCTATAGATGGTCGTGTCATCAACAAAGATGTCAACAAATGATTTAAGTATGTGTTTAGGAAGATCATTGATGTATATCAGGAAGAGAGTTGGGCCCAGGATGGACCACTGAGGGATTCCAGCATTAATACTGAGGGCCTCTGATTTTTGTTCATCAACCACTACTCTTATGAGCCTATCAGAGAGAAATGATTTAATGATTGAGAAAACATTCCTTGTTATACCGTAGCTGGAAATCTTGTAAAGTAGGCCCTTGTGCCATACCATATCGAAGGCGTTTGATACGCCAGGAGCAATTGCCATAGAAAGGAAGACTTTGTCGAGAGATTCACTAATCGCATGAGATATGACCGTTTGCACATCCACTGTAGATCTGGCCGACCGGAAACCGTAGTGCATGTCACTACGAAGGTTATTACTGCTGAAGTGTTTTTTTTTACATAGGCATCATCACATTGTCAAGGCCAAGAGGCCACTCAAGGATAAGGGTTAAAGAGTGTACAGTAGAAATTGGAAAATATAGTAATCATTAGTAATGAAAATTTGGTAAATTTGATAACTTATATGGAACGGCTCATCAAGAACTTATTTACGTTAGACTTGAACACAACCATATTGTAGTCAGCCGGAAAGCAGGAAAACGGAAGACAATTCCACAAGCGTGCAGTTCTAAGAAAGAAGCTTTGTTCATGGAATCTACGTTTAGGTTTAGGCACAGATAAAGAGTGGGGGAATTATTGATAGTGTTCACAGCTAGACGAGTGTTTCTTGTGAAAGTTTGGCGAGGGGGGACCATAGATTGAAGCTCAGTCGAACACTTTCCATGAAAATAACGATACATCAGAGACAAACTCGCAACATCTCTTCTGTCAGATAGAGGTTGAAAGGAAGAGAACAGGACATCTCCTACGAGGCTACGAAGTCTATTTTGAACTCTATCAAGGCAGGACAAGTCCTTTCTAGCAGCTCCTGCCCAGATGTGGCAACAGTATTCGATCCTTGGACGTACCTGGCTCTTATATAGATAGAGAATAGCATCAGCAGTGAGATATCTACCGGATCGATAGAAAGATCCCACCATTTTTCCAGCGGCCTTGGCAACAGATTTGATGTACGTGTTCCATTTAAGATCAGGGGTAATGGTCAAGCCAAGAAGCTTGTCAAAACTTAAGGCATCATGAAGATGAGAGCCATTCATTTCAATTGATGCCAGATGTGGATCAGAATGTTGATGATGTAAAGAGAGAAGCTTGGTTTTAGATGCATTAAAAGTAACCAGCCACTCCTTACCCCATTGTACTATGTGCTCAAGATCAGAGGAAAGAGAATTGGAGAGAACTTGATCGTTTACTGTCTTAGATGTGCTACCATAAATGGTAGTGTCGTCAGCATAAATGCCTACAAATAATGTAAGGATGTGATTTGGAAGATCATTAATGTAGATCAGGAAAAGAGTTGGGCCCAGGATCGACCCCTGAGGGACACCGGCATTAATATTGTTTTAATATGGATTCCAGCAACTTGCTCATGACAAACAGGAGACGTATTGGTCTGTACTGAGAGGGAGATGACTTATCACCCGAATTCTAAAATACAGAGCATACTGAGGAGGTTTTCCAGAGTGTGGGGAAGCACTTATCCTTTCTCTTCCCACTTTTCTTTTGTTGTCTGTTTGTCTCTCGTTCTATTATTTTCAGGTTGTTCTTCTTGATAGTGTCTCCCGCTACGGTGAATATTGTCTCTGTGCCTGACTGGTACTTTTCAAACTTTTTTTCTTGTGCGTGTGCATTCTACTTACATTTATAAGTTCACTTACATGTATTAGTTCTTTTCTCCCTCATTCCTTTTTATTCTAATGTATTGTAATCTGTTATTACTTTCCTCTTAAATTCTTGGGTTATTATTTAGTTCAGCCTATGAATGATCAAAACTATCTTATTAGAAATACTGCCCAGGTGTTTATTCCTTTAATTAGGTTTCTACCGTGTAGTTTTCTTTCTAAGTTTCCCTTGTTATTCTCAGGTACCGATTGCCAAACTATCATCATCATCATCATCATCATCATTATTATTATTATTATTATTATTATTATTACTATTACTATTATTATTATTATTATTATTATTTTTATTATTATTATTATTATTATTATTATTATTATTATTATTGTTGTTGTTGTTGTTGTTGTTGTTATCGCCCGGTCGTAAGATAAGCTTAAATATGATATTTTAAATTGTTCAGATTTCGTATATATCATTATAGAGTTGTGATTTAAAAAAAGTATTTGGGTGCAATCAGCTGGAATCGAACGAGAAGCAAAGCTGTAGCTTTGAACGCTAGTGACGTTACCAGTGAACTATCGTGACAGGAAAATTAATCGATTAAAAATAAACTAAGATAAATGTACAAAATCTTTAAAGATTTTTGTAATTTTGACACATTTTTAGACCCCTTTAAAAACTATTTAAACTGTCTAAAGGCCCATAAAAGCACGGTCCGTAAAGCCCCACTCTGCGATTTTTAGTTTCAGAAAAGTTAGGGTTTAAAAATATGAAGACATGGAGACATCTACCCTTTTATATTACTATTATCATTTTTATTATTATTATTATTATTATTATTATTATTATTATTATTATTATTATTATTGTTGTTGTTGTTGTTGTTGATGTTGTTGTTGTTGCTGTTGTTGTTATTATTATTATTATTATTATTCACTCTCTAGGAGTTTTCACACAGGCTATCATTATATAGTTTGCCTTGAGAACAATTTATGGTGTTCTCTGGAGTCTGAGTGACAGCAGGGCTAACTAGATTTCCAGTATTCTCAATCTCTTTCGATACTATTTGCACATTAATTTGTTATCAGAGAAACCATTTATCAATGGTTTCTCGGTGGCAACAACCATTCGTTTTCACTGGAATTTGACTGGCAATGAGCGTCCCCAAGGTTCCAGTCCTCTTAACAGTCATCTAGTGAAGCATTAGTTAGTGCTTTCTCTTCCCAGTATTCTCGTCCTCTTTGACCCATCGGCTATTTAGTTTCGTGCCAGTAGGGCTAAAGCCAGGATTTCGGGGGGGATGAAAAGGGAAAGGGGGAAAGTCAAAGGCAAGGGGCAAAATGCGCTTTTCACTTTTGGTTTACCAGTTCTCTTAGTTGTGCCTTTTGGCTCGCTTCTTTTTCAGTTTATATTATATCGGCTCGGTTAAAATTTGTTACATATGTGAACTTGTCTGTACCGAGTGTGTTTTCCTTAAGATTTCAGCTCTTTTCAGAATTACCGGACGTTGCATAACCTCATTATTATTTACTGAGAATTTTCACGTAGCATGTCACAAAATATTATATTTGAGAACAACCAGTAGTTTCCCCTGGAGTCTGAATGACAATAAGCCTTCTCATATTTTCAGAACGCCCGCTTCTTTTGATTACATTCTTTAATTAAGTTATCGCAACTGCTGTTTAATATAGACTTCTCGTTGGCAAGGAACATTAGTTTTAAATGGAATTAAGCCGGCAATAAATATCCCCAAGGTCTCAGTCCTCTTCGAATTCATCCGTTTGTAGTAATGTTAGAGCCTTTTATTTCTCTCGATATTCTGTCCTTAATAATTGAATATTTGGTGTGACCCAAGTTGTGAAGTTGATGTGTTTAAAAATATTTTTGTGCGGAGGATAATTTATTATTATACAGTTTAAATGTTCATGATTTAACTGACATTATTTGCGTTTTACTTCTGTAACAGGTTCTATATATAACTACTAGCGATTGTAGCTCACGTTTATTTATCTCTACAGTTAATAGTTTCCTTAATATTTTAGAAGTTTTCATTATTGTATCCGTAGTATCTTCTCGACCAATCCTCTAATTCTTATCTCTCCAATTCTTTATTCAATGTTTTTCGGTGGTGTTCCTAGTACTCCTACTATTGTTGACAGTATCTTTACTTTCTTCATTATTTATATCCCTCTAGCTCGCTGGCCAGTTCCCTGTATTTACTCCGTTTCACCGTGATCTCCATTCTGTGGTCTGCTGAAATTGCTAAATTAAGAATTTAACAACGCTTTTCATTCTCGTTAATTATTAGCATTCCTCTTTGATATATTTAACTGTGTACGCATCACATGTCTTACGGTAATTTGTAACTTCTGGGTTTAATACTGCTGACGATTTGTATTGGAACCATTTGTCTTAAAGTATGCAGTTGTCCGCCTTCTCAACAGATTCGCGTTTATTGTTATATTTTAGGCTAATTTGCTGCATTCGATTATGTTGTGATTTATTGTATTTCTCCTTGTCCACATAGTCTGCATCTGGTGTTTGCTCGTGTCTTCTCGATCCTTTTCTTTGCTGTAGTTTACTCTAATCGCCTTATGTACTCCAAGTTTCATTATGGATTCAGTTTCCATCCATAGGTTTTTACTCCCACAGATAGGTTTACTTGTTTTCTTTTCGTCTCATCTTTTGTTATCCTGATTAATCGCATGTTTCTATTTTTATTCTTATTTCTCATGCACTATTTCCTGCCTGTCTCTATTTACAGTGTCTCTTGCTGCGGTAAAATCGTTTTAATCTTTCACATCATGTATTTTTGCAATTCTCTGCGTATAATTTACACATTCTTCTATAAAAAGTAGTCCTCATCCCCCGTCTTTGCGTTTGGCCTAGAATCGTTCAGTAGAATAGTTTGAGCATACTGCATAGAATATGTTCATATGTTTCTTGGTCTCAGTTCCTTTTATATTCTGTTTAATTTCTGTTGCTTTGATGGTGTCTGCTTCCAGTATCCGAAATTATTATTATTATTATTATTATTATTATTATTATTATTATTATTATTATTATTATTATTATTATTATTATTATTAATATTATTATTAACAAACCGTATGATATCGCTGGTAATACTAGTTTTGTTTCTGTTGTTAATATAGTTATTATTATATCTAACGACGGATTTATAAATCACATTTTTAAATATCAAATTATGAAGAAGGCAACTATTTTATCTTACAATAGCAAATAGTGTCTCTAAGCAAGGGGTGCGTTCGATTCTTTTTAAAATCTTTACCTTATTAACACAAAATATGATTGGCCGATATTTGTTTGCGTGTACGTGTTTAGAAAATGTCCAGCACAATATTCTTATCATATGTTTATGAGTTTATTATATTTATAAAATTGTGTCTGATTAATTCACTTAGTATATTAGTTTTAATAAAAAAACAGTAAGGAGGTTTGGACCACGTAACATTTCTGCTATTAGTTTTCGAAAACGTGAAAAATAGTTTCTAATATAATTAATGTAGATTCTTGTTGCCAGTAAAAATATTAACGATCATGTAGGTGCTCCTATTGTTGGCGAAACTGAATATGTTAGTTTAGGAAGATCTCATGTTATTGGTCATGATCATGATATTGCGTAAAATATTAGTCGTTTTCAGGTTGTATAATATAATACACGATTATGATGAAAGTTTATTTACACATAATCTAGAGATCCAGTCGTAAATCGACTTAATTAACGTGTGAGTTTTACTTTTATTTACATCATATAAGAAAATGTGCGGTTTATCAGTTATGTATATATCTTATTACTAAAAAAAATAATATTTTATAATTATTATTCTTTATTGTTATGATTCCGTAAACAAGTTATATAAAATAAGTTTTCTGATCTTGTGTATTTTTATACATGCTTCCTAATTTTTAAAGCTAGATGTGACAGTTGCTTGTATCTGTAAACTAGTTCCTTTCTCCTCATGTGATGAGAGGAATTAGGCTTAGAACTGCCTAAGTACAGTTTTTAAAAAGTTATCAGCCCTCCGATAATCAGGATATTTCAATTGTGCTGTAAAAACATTTATTTCCAACAGGACCTTCTCAAAGGCCCTACTATTTTATACGCTGGTTTTCAGCTTTTGCGGTGATAAAAGTGCTTGCATGTAATTTTCACATCGGGCTGTATTTAGACTCATATACTTATCTCTACTTAGCGTGCTATTTGAAAGCATGCATATATATATATATATATATATATATATATATATATATATATATATATATATGTATATACATTTTGTACACATCTGTATTATAGCTGTAAATCTACATGTGGGTATTGCGATTCACACACGGGAGTGAGCAGGAAAATTATATAGACACACACACACATAATATATATATGTATGTATGTATATATATATATATATATATATATATATATATATATATATATATATATATATATATAAACATGCATGTATTCATATATAACTATGGTATCTTCCTACAAGTCACCTAAAAGGTCCAATGTATGTATATATTATAATAAGGTTGTATTCCTGTTTGTTTGTTCACATTATTCTTTATATACTAGCTATACATACCTGGCATTTACCTGTTGGAATAATAATAATAATAATATTAATATTAATGCCTTTATAGCGGATTATGTCTCATATGAAGTATATATATATATATATATATATATATATATATATATATATATATATATATATAGTACTTTATAAAATATATATGGCGATTAAGCTAAACGGCAGAAGCCTGAGGAGTCCTAGAGTGGATGAAACGCCGAATATTCAGTGATGCTTAATCGCCATATATATTTTATAAATTAAATAAAGCACTTTTGAGGTAAATACTTAAAGTTTACGCATAAATCTATACTTTCGTATATTAATTTTATGTGAGTAAATTAAGTAGTTATATATATATATATATGTATATATATATATATATATATATATATATATATATATATATATATATATATAAGATGTACCCTGCTACGCGTTGCTGTGGCTAGATTTTCGCAATGGAAAAAGTTCCAAAATGAGAAAAAGCATGTTTCTTATAGGTTTGATTTTCCATTTCGTATTGGTACGCAGTTTTTGTTATTCCATTTTCTTAGCTGATATAGAGATTTTCTGGTTTAGTGACTCTTGAATACGTAACATAAATTTCCCATGTGAAAAAACAGTCAGTGTGTAACTGTAAGCCGCACCTTGTAAAGATTGTTCCCTGTGCTTTGTTGATGGGTATTGCAAACGACAATAAAATTGGAAAGTGCATGTTCCTAAAGTGTAATGATGTATCCGGTGGAATCATAGGAAAGCATGGAATGAAAATATATTCATCTGTGAAAGGTCCTGTTAAGATTGTTGTTTCTATGATATTGTTTGTTAATTTTGTTTTTACTGCAAGCTATGTGCCATTGCAAAGCTTGGATTGGTTTATATTTCACAACCTGATAATTAGTACGCACATTTCAGTTGCAATACATGCGGTGCCATCCCTGGTAAATATAGATGTTGGATAATTAACCACTTTATCTGCTTTCACAACAGTGTCGTTGGATTTGTATTTGACTACCTCACTTGGAATTTTGAATAATAGCGTTGACGTCTTTGTATTGACCTGCGAAAATAGCTCGTTCACTAAGCCAAGTGGATTTCTTATGATTTGAATATCTGCAAAAACCTTTTAAACTTAGTCTTCTTTTGATGTTATAAAATTACAGAAGTTAAAAGTCAAAGAATTTTGCCCTTATCTCTGATCAGCTGGCACTTTTCCGTACCCAATTTCCCACATTGCAAAAATTTATATGCGGATCAAACAGTCTGCAACTGAATATGCATATTATTAGTAAAGTTTAATGTCTTCACATGGTACAAAAAGTAGAGTATTTGAGGCAAGCACTTATTTCATCTGCTGGTCTTGATTGAAGAATAACTTGTAACATTTGTCTGAAATCTCCTGCAAGCAAGATTACTGCATTCCCAAATGGTCTGACATTGCCACGCAAATCTTGCAAGGAGCGACCAAGAGCCTCAAGTGATTTTTGAGTACCATTGTGCATTCATCCTAAACAACAAGTTTGCATTTCTGCAATATTTTTCCCTATATTGGATATTTTGGAGATGTCGAACATGAGATTTTTGAAAAATTGAATTGTTCAAAGTAGAATAAATAATTCTTCTACTTGGCAACAAGCTTGCAGGTATTCCTCATGCAGCAAGGGCTAAGGCTATGTCATTTTGTTACGACTGGCTGCCAAAATCAATTTAATTAGAAAGGTGTTACCAGTTATTTCTGGTGGTGTTCAAGGTAGCAGTAATTTCCAAATAATTTCTATTCTCACAGTCAGTAAATTAGGTTACTAAAATAGGATTTATCCATGTTTTGAAAATGCCTTATTCACTGTAATAAATTTAGGAGACTAAAATAGGACGAGGGATGAGAGATGGACAGATAGAGAGGAAGATATATAGATAGAAAAGAGAAAGTGAGAGGAAAAAAGAGAAGGAGATAGAGACAGAGAAAGGGTTGATGGATAGACAGAGAGAGGGGGACAGTTAGAAACAGAGAGGGCGAGATAGAGAAAAGGAGAGAGATAGAGGGAGTTAGAGAGAGAAAGGGGATCAAACAGAGATGGAGAGGGTGATATAGAGAGAAAGATGGATTAAGAGAGGGGGAGGGAGAGATGGATAGAGAGATATCAAGAAAGGAAGAGAGAGGGGGAGAGAAATAGAAGGTGAACTACACTTCACCGTTTTTTTCCTCGTTCAGTAAAGAAGAAATCTTTCGAGACTGAGGCAATTTTAATTTTTTGTTACTATCCAGAGTACACATTTTTTTTTTCAGGAACTAGATTTTCCACACATTAGAAACCGACCGGGTTATCTGTACTTTCACCTAACTAATTAATAAAAGAAAAAGATATTGTAAAATTTGAATTAAAAAATAGCACGATAACATAAGTGCATAAATTCCACTTAACGTACGACTTGGGCGTTGAGTTCCATGGCGACCAGCATAATTATATAATGGTCGTTCCCTTAGTCCCCCCTAGTCAAGGCTAATGCATTCGCACGTAACATTTTTTATTTACTGACGTTGGCTTAGTAACTAAACGATTTATTGATAATTTCGTAGTGCCGGAAGATTTAAATTGGTTCATTATTGTTGTAATGAAAAACAAAAGTTTCATTCAACACAAAACCAAAACCACATATTAATGATAAATGATTTATTATTCTATTCATTGAAATTTATTAATTTTTAAATAAAAAAAAGTAAAAAAAAAGTTAATAAAAAAATAGTTGCTTATGTGCGCATGTAAAATGTTTGTAAAAGCGAGATATTATTTTAATAATTTAAAAAACTTGGTATTTTTTTTAGATTAGGTCCACCTTACAATCACTCCCCCCCCAACCTCCTCATCTTAAGAACAGCTTCCGGAATAAACCCCATTTTTGGAGGTGGGATGAAAAATATTTGCAAAATTTAACTGATATTTGTTGCCAGCATACCAACCCGAAAATACTTTTAAAAAATCGATGGATTCAGTGCGCGTTGCAGAGAAGTAGATTTATTTATCAATAAAAGTTGCAGAGAAGTAGATTTATTTAGCAATAAAAGTTGCAGAGAAGTAGATTTATTTAGCAATAAAAGGCGGCATTTAAAAAAGAAAATTGTGGAGGGGGACCTTAATGTAAATATTTACCCAAAAACGTATCCACTCATGTAAATTAAAAATGTCTGTAAAAGTGAGAAATTATCAATACATGTGTTAGTTATTCTTTTAATATTCATTAAAAGAGTTAAGCCAACGTAAGTAAATAAATGAATTACAAATGTTTGTAAAAGTGAGAAATTATTAATAAATGTTTAGTAACTTTTTTCTTTTAATATTCATAAAGAGTAAAACGTTTTCCAATATTCATGAAAAGAGTTAAGCCAACGTAAACACATAATGTTTGTAAAAGTGCGAACGGCAACGTAAGTAAATAAATGATAAATGTAACGCGCGCATGCGTCAGCCTTGACTAGGGGGCTAATGGAGAGACTAGTAAATAATTCTGCTGGTCGCCATGGAACTCAACGCCCAAGGACCACTTTATTTTAAATAATTATTTTCCAAAGGACTGTTTGAATAAACCAACACTTAATAAAATGGTGCCTCTACCCTTTATTGGCGAAATGAGACACACAATTTTTTTTCACGCACTTGCTATCCAAATCTAGGGGAGACATAATTACATGGTCGAACGATTGCTTCCGGAAAGGGAAAGAATAAATGTACCGACATTAACATTTATTACTTCCGGAAACGTAAAATTAGACTAAAATTATCATTTATTATTTCCAGAAACTTGGTAAACCGATATAACTGGAGAAAATTAATATTGACAATTCAAAAGAATGTTTTAAATTATTTATTTGTTCAAAAAAACAAAAGATTAAACTTCCGGAAAGAACTATGAAAAAAAGTAAATAAAGAAAGTGAAAAAGAATATATATCCATAATTGTTTAATTGGAGATGTTTCGATTTAATTAATGAGAACAGTGTAAAGTTTCCGAGTCGACTATCGTCGTAGTCGTCGTTCTTTCCCGGTGCTCTATATATACTACTAATCAGACGACGGTGTTACTCTTTTGTGTGTCCCGTCTTAATGGTCGTTCCTATTCTCTACATGCCCTCCCCCACCATGTGACCACACTACCGTCGTTTTGTGGTCATGTGACTGGAGAATTCCGTGTAGTAGTGAGTTGGTCCTTGCATTTGAGGGGAAAGTGGCCTTGGTGCTCGTGTTACCCTCATGCTGCGTCGTGGGACCGGACTCGTCTGCATTGGCTTGTGTTTGATCGGATCTTGGTCCACCTCCATATCTGTTTCTGATGTGTCACAATCAGCTTCTTCCACCTCCATCTCATGCATGTTGCACGGTGGTTTGCTGTCCTCCCTTCTTGGTGTTTGGGGAGGTGGTTGATGGGGTTGTTGAGTGGGTGGATACTCCGGCGTATCCATGACCGGTTTGATTTTCCTGAGGAAACGGCGATTGCGTAATGTGATCCTGCCGCTACCATCCAACCGTATCCTGTACTGCCTCTTACCCATTGTCTCGACGACTCTCCCAGTTTTCGCCCATCGTCGTGGATTTGGTCCCTCCTGATTCTGCACCTGCACAGACTCGCCGACTCGGAGCTGTTGGAGGGGGCGGCTGTGTATGTCGTACTGTTCTTTGTTAAGTGCGTGCCTTTTCGCCATCGCCCTCTCTCTCAAATCTCTGGTCTCCGTCCAACGCTTGTGGATGCAGTATTTTTTGCGAAGTGCGGGGAGATGGCCCCTTACTGTTCGACCATATAGTATTTCCACCGGCGACAATCCAAGGTCCTGACTGGGCGTATTCCTATGAGTCATCATCGCCCGTGCTGCCCGATAATGATGTAGGTGTCCGTAGCCATCAACGCAGTCCATCATCATTCTTTTGGCCGTTTTTACAGCCAGTTCAGCTCGGCCATTACTCTGGGGGTAATGTGCAGATGATATGCGCCTTTTTACGCCCCAGTCTTCTAGGAACGATTTGTATTCTAGTGAATCGAATGGTGGCCCTCCATCGGATGATATTTCCTCCGGCGCACCATACGTGCAAAACCAAACCCTCAGGGCGTTACACACCGCTGCAGCCCTTCCTGATGGTAGTGGTGCGACCTTAATCCAACCGGTATATCGGTCCGCGTATACCATGTAACTTTTCCAGTGCATATCTAGCAAGTCAGTTACTGTCTTTTGAAATGGGAATTCCGGGTTTATGGGTGGCATTAGTGGTTCCCTAGGCTAGGATGGGGAGATCGAATTGCAACTCCGACATTGCGCCCTTGTTTGTCGGATGCTGGCGTCTAAACCAGGCCAAAATAACCGTTGTCTGGCGTTAGCCAACATACCATTCGCCCCTTGATGGGCGGAGTGTAATGCCTCTAACACCTCGGCTCTAAGCCGTTTTGGTATCAAAATTTTGTCCCCATTTATGGGTACCCCTTCCAGACAATATAGTTGGTCTGCCATCGGCCAGAATTGCCGGATTTCTGGTGGTAGTTCGTGGCGTGACCTTGGGAACCCGTCTTGAATGTATGACGCCAACGTTCGGCACTCCTCATCGGTGGCTGCAGCTGCGACTATCCTATCCCAGGTGATCGCTCGGAACCTGGGGTCATGTGCGTATGCAGCTATGATGGATGCTTGTATAATCCCCTCGATTCGCTGGGAAGTGTCAGTGCCCTTTAGTCTGCTGTGTCTTGACGGCGCCGGGTATCGGGATGTGCAGTCCGGTGCTGCGTTGAGTTTCCCAGGAACATGCCTAATCTGGAACCTGTACATCAACGACCGCTCCTTGAATGAGAATAGGCGGGGATTTTTTATATTCTCCAGGATCTGATCCGAGAAAATTTTCCCTAGGGGCTGGTGGTCCACGGTGACCAATAGGTCTGGGGATCCCAGGATGAACATCCTACAAGACTCCAAGCCATAAATCAGCGCTAGAGCCTCCCCTTCTATAGGGGAATAACGAGATTCTGCATCTTTCGTGAAGCGAGACCCGGCCAAAATCATCTTCCAGTGGTCCTTACCACAGTTGGGACCTAATTCCGTTGGGCATTGGCAATGCTTCTGGAACAGAAAATACCCAATGCCAACCTTACTGAAGTCGGTTGAAAGGCAGGTCGCTCTGTTCATATCGAAGGTTTTTACCCCTTCTTCGATTTTCTGAACGATATTCCTCTTCGACTCTTCGAAAAGTCTATTCAATGTGTCATCCCAGTAAAATTTACGGTTCTTTGTCCGCAGCAACTCTCGAAAAGGGGCCATTATATCGGCCTGTGTAAATGTATACGACACCTGGTTAACTAAACCAAACCAGGACCTGATACCAGTAATGCTCGTTGGGGTCGGGAAATTGAGAATAGCCTCCGTCATTTTTTTAGTTGGCTTCACGCCGTCTGAGGTTATCACAAAGCCGGCAAATTCAACTTCATCGTCAGCAAATTGAAATTTGTCAGGGTTAAAGACTATCCCACTTTTACCACAATAGGTAATATAGTCCACAGTATGCCAGAAAGCCAATTCTAAGGACCTGTCCCATAGGAGTGTGTCGTCTATACACCTGGTCTTTCGAGGCATGTCAACTGTGATATCATCGAACCGGCGCGTGTACCCGTCCACGGATGCGTGAAAACCCTGGGGAGCCCTGAGATACCGATAACGACCCCATTCCGTTATGAACGTGGTCGCGTCCCGGGATTTTGGGGAGAGTGGCAGACTATGGTACCCATTCCATGCGTCCAAGACAGTCTTTTTGGTTTGGGCAGGCACCACGGACACCTGATTAAAAGGGGACGGTGTGTGATGAGTCTCTCTCATCGTTGCTGCATTCAATTTTTGTAGGTCTACCGTCCTTCTTGGTGACCCGTCTTTCTTTGGAGCGACTACCATCCTCGAATACCAGATCGTAGGTGTGCCTGCTGGTACCGGTTCGATAATACCCAACGCAACATCTCGATCCAAATCATCCTTTACCCTTTTCTTCCAGTGATGAGGGACTGGAATGGGTGTGTGTATGGCCGATGGTTTCGCCCCCGGGATAAAAGTTATATCCAGCGGCCTCCCTAACATGACTTGTGACGGTTAATGGGGGCAGGTGTTGAATGCGCTGGACTTAAAGTGTTCACGTAACCACTTCTCTAACCGTTCCCTATTATCTCCAGTGGGGGTAAACGGGATCCTCGCTGGCTTTTCCGGGACGGATTCTCTTTTCAGACATCCACACGGTGCTGTCCAACTTTCTGAAGCCGATAAATCGGCCTTTGATACTCGATGCGGGAAGTCGCGATTGATTACTCCTAGGTCTTTGAGGGCCGATTCTGACAAGTAGAATCCTGACGTGTTTTCTGAAACGTAGACCACTTGTCGCGTTTCCTTCTGACCGAGCTTAATCTGAGTCAGGACCACCCCCTTGATATCTAGGGGTTCGTCTGTGATTCCCCGTATCCTGTGGGTGGTAGGTATCAGGATCCTGCAGGTGCACCCTAATATTTTTAATATTTCTGGTCCACTCGAACACGTCTGGGCACCGGTATCTGCAATGGCCTGGATGCGGTGTTTTCGACGGCTCACTCCCTTATCCAAAGCGCACCCGAATTTAGCCTGGGACTCTGGTATCAGGGACACATCGACCATTAATGAGGGTGGTGGCTCAGGGGGACTTCTCCTGAACCCACCACTGCTCCATGCAAGGTGTGGCACTGCTGCTATTCTACCTTTTTGATTGTAACATGCCGGTGCTCCCTCCATTCTGCTGCCGAAAATATTCGATTGACGTGTCGCATCGTTTGTTGACTCCGCCGTCGACCTTTCCTGTTTCCAGCACACTCTTTGTAAGTGGCCTGTGACGCCACAATTAAAACATTTTAGCCCGCTCGCCGGGCAGTTCTGCCGCCCTTTTAACCCACTGGGGTGTGAGGTCCTCCCACACCCTTCACAAGGACTATTCTGAGGGGTTTTGAGCGGCTGCTCCTTCCGAGATGGTTTTTTCTCGGTTGTTAGTAGGCCAAAAGTCGAGTGTCCCTCTGAGCCTCGTTGCAACTGAGGAGCAGACGTCTCTGTAGTTTCTAAACTAACCAGCCTGTGAAGCTTCTGCTCCACAGTTGTTAGAATATTTGCTTCGGCCAGCAATTTGCACTGGTACTCCGCATTTGCCAGACCGGCTACGAGTTGACCAGCTACAATGTCCTCCGAATAGTTTACGGCTTGCCGGCAGTTCTCGTTGGGGCACAGAACCGTGAAATTGCAAAACCGTGCCTGGGACCGAAGCTTTGCCAAGAACTGTGTGGGTCCCTCCCCCGGCTGTTGTCTGATGTTATGAAATTTATGTCTATGCACCTCCGGGTGTAGACCTTTCGCCGCAATGAACTGTATATGCCTTAAGAGTTGTTCCTCTGTGACAGAATTGAGGGTTTCAGGCCCAACTAAGTCAAATAAAAGTTTATTTACCTCATTTGAGCAGGCTGTCCTTAGTTCATTGCGGATTTCCACGGGGTCGGTAAGGCCGCACATTTGTTTGTATCGGGCCCACGAGTCGATGAAAAGCGCCCAGTCCGCGTCGGTGAATCCATGTTCGATACGTGGCCGGTCTGGTTTCTTGGTGTTAGACCGACTCGAGGCACTCCCTCCGCGAAGCTCATTGTTTTCTCTTTGCAGATATATTATTTGTTGAATCAACTGCATGTATTGGCCGTCCTCGTGTTGTCCTGACGCCATTATACTCCAAAAATCGTGCAAAAGAAATTATGTTGAAAAATAAATCCTGTTCGTAGCGCCATGTAAGGTTTCCGAGTCGACTATCGTCGTAGTCGTCGTTCTTTCCCCGGTGCGTGCGTACGTGCTCTATATATACTACTAATAAGACGACGGTGTCACTCTTTTGTGTGTCCCGTCTTAATGGTCGTTCCTATTCTCTACAAACAGGAAAGTTTTTCATGGAACATTTTTATTTTATTAAAAACAGAAAATTGAAATGACATATTCATAATTATTAAAACTGGGCGAGCGCCATATTAAAACCAAAACAAAACCAAAACAGTTATTAGTTTTATTTTGTTTGTTTATTTTTTCGTTTTGTGTCTGTCTGTGTGTTTTTTCGAACAAATAAATAATTTTATACATTTTTTTAAATTAAATCAACTTTGAAAGGCCAACAACAAATTAATGTAAATGATTGTTTTGTTTTGTTTAACGGAGAAGATGGTTGTTTTTTTTTTGTTTTTTTTTTACTCGGAATCGAAATATAATTGTAAAAACATTGATTGAAAAGTTTGCGTAAAAATATAATTTTAAGGAAACAATTTTGAAATGAAAGCAACATTGGACTCTTATGAAATAGTTTTTTTTTTCGAACAAATAAATAATTTTAAAAGTTCTTTTGAATTGTCAGGATATTTTTGTCAAATAAATAAATTTCATGCAATTTTTGCAATAAATAATAAATAGCAAATTCGTTAATTTTACGACCCGCCCCAGCATATTATTAACACCCTAACCTCCCCATGTTAAGAATGGCTTTCGAAGTTTGTGGAAGGGGGTGTTTACTTTGAAAGTCGTTTTTAGCATGGGGAGGTTAGGGTGTTGATAATACGCTGAGGATGTCGTAAAAATGAAACAGTTTAGAAAAAGTTCAAACACATTTTATGTAAAGAATGCCGTGAAAGGAACCAAACAATTTAAACGTAATGTTTGATGAGTGAAAAGCCTTAAGATAAACAAAAGAAAAAAATTGGAATATACATAAATTTTAAAAATAGGGAATTTTTTGTGCTAATTCAGAGTGATCCACGCTATTTTTAAATCGTATTTCCACGTTTAATTAAAGTTTTATGATGTTTTTATATAATTGTAAGGTTAAAGTACAGAATAGGTACAAAATACCCTCCCCTCTCCATGTTAAGAATGACTTTTTAAATAATAACGTTATTATTTCAGCATGGATCACTCTCTGCAGGTAACATTTTTTTACTTATCATGTAATTCGAGAGTAGTTGAAACGGAAGTTACCGGAAATAAAACCGGGCAGTCTGGCAGAAACGACTTACGAAAAATATTTTTATTTTAATTAATGTTTTTATAATTCTCAATGTTAAATTATTTTGATAACATGCAAACATACATTGACTTTACAGATAGATTTTCTGAAAATTTCAATTGAATTGGTAATGTAGAAATATGGTTTTATCGATTTAGAATGAACCAAGAATTACATGTTTATATATATATATATATATATATATATATATATATATATATATATATATATATATATATAGATATACTAAAGATCTAGACAGCTTCAGAAAACAAATGACCTTATTCCTTAAATCACTTGGTTTAATATCACAAATAACACAAACCATACTAGTTTGGATTTTCTTAAATTTTACATTGGACCTGTCTAGCAACTCTACAAGACCTACCAAATGTCCATTGAACAGCCTAGGTACAACAACACTCACTGGTGCCACTCACCTCTTTTTATCCAGAACCTTGTCTCCAGTATAAGCAGAACAATCTCCAACCTTTCATTCCAGCCGAAAGACTTTCTAGCAAGCTCTCTCATATAAAAACTGTGCCCTCTAAGAAAGTGGATACCGAGAAGAAAACTGATATATACCCAATTCAACTACCGGACAACGCAGTTTCAACGGATCTAGGAACATTTTTTCACCCCCTCCGGCCTCAATGTAAAGTAGGATATTATCTCCTTCTAAAAGATAAGTATTTTCCACCTATAAAAATTCCCCATAAGATTTTGAACAGAAAAATAAGCTGTTGTGATAATTTGATTCATAATGGTGTATGGTCCCTCACAATTAGGGGATTATATTTATAAACGATGCTGTTAGGAACTGACGAACTAAATAATTCTCGTTCTGCTATCAGCTAATCTGACACTAGAATGTTTCCATGAAAAATTAAATCTCTTTTAGCAATGTTGCATATGTTTTTTTCGTGTCAACACGGGAAGGATCTTCCGCTTTTTGGCTACAAAATTATAAACTCGGCCACCTGTACAGATAAGCTATCTACTGAGATATCGTCATATCCAGAACTTGTATGGAATAATTAACCATCAGAAACTCTTCTGAAATTAAACATGGCTTATAACTCAAGACGTCGAAACTAGATACTTCTGTTGTGCCCCCAATCGGCTCTATATTGACGTCTAACCCATCACGTCCCTATCTTCCGCTACTCGTGCGGGAGAGATGCCTGCCATCTGGGAGGAGGATGCGCAATTAAATCTATTGTTTATCAGGCCAAGTCATTCCTGTAGATAACTTAAATAAAGAAGAAATTTACATTGGCATTACTCAGGCTACATTCAAGCAGGGACTATATGCACATAACCTCTCCCTTCTAATACACTGAAAAGAGATATGACACATCTCTAGCAACCTAGTAGCTCAAAGAATCAAACACCCCAGATAAAATTAAATGGAAAATGATTGATGTAAAAAAAATCCTATGATTCAACCTTTAAGAAACACCACTTATACACTAGCGAAAAACATAGGATTCTTCAGGCTATCAATAACTCATCAATAACCTGTATGAACAGTGAAAATGAGATCTTTAAACAATGTCCCCACAAAAGGAAATTCTTCCTTTCCAAATGGCCTAACAATAACATAACAGCCTATATGTACCCAGTTAACACGAAGATATCTAAACACCTCTTAATATGGACCTACCCGCCAATCATCTCCTAAAGCATATCTCAGCATTTTTATTTCTACTTATGCTTCTTCCCTTACCACAATACAATAAACTATGTAATTCTTGACCACTGTGATGATAATTTGGAAAACGTCATATGGAGTAATTTACATTCGAAATTTCCTAACCCTCGAAACCTTTCCATTTCCCTTACCAGGCTACGTACATAAAAACACCTCTCCTAATTTAATTTTTAGTTAACTTATGTACCCTACATACGACTTAATTCTCACCAAGTTTGTTTAATTCGTTTTTTAATCATTATTATTTATATATGTGTGTGAGCTATCATTATTATTACGATTATTATTATTTAGATTAATTATTATTATTACTTTATTATTATTTTTACTACGATTATTATTATTATTATTAATAGTGGTAGCAGTAATAGTAGTATTATGCGAATGTAGTAGTTATCTTATCATTATAAATATTCATATATATTATATTTATATATTTTTATATATGTAATATATATGGAGGGATTTCTTAATAATCCTTAGGTAGTATATATTGTTGAATATTTATATTAATAAAATTTGTATTATTTATCATTATTATATACTATATATTTTATTATTGTAGTATATTTTCTAGTATATTTAATTATTAATTCATTTATCTACCTTTATTTGTTTGGGTGCACGTGTTAGTTTATATGGGGTCTCTACTATTTAAAAGGGATTTTTCAAACCATTTTTTGCTAAATATACATATACAAAAACACACATACACGCGCGCACACGCACACACACACACACACACACACACACATATATATATATATATATATATATATATATATATATATATGTGTGGTAGTATATTGCAGTGCCATTCTTGGTAGTTGCTTATGCACCCCCTACATGGGCAGGTGGTAATGTGGTTGTAGGCGAAGGGATACATAGAAATGCAACCTCAGAACTCAGAATTCCCTTTCTCATTTTCGTTTTCTTTTTCTTCTGCACAGCATGAGGTGAGCACGTAAGTTCTGTCTCTCTGTAGATGAGAGGAAGGAGAGTTCCCCCTGTCATCATTAGTTAGGTTAGTTTTAAGGACTTAATTGTGTCCAGATTATTGTATGAAAACATTTTGAGAGTAAAATAGTTAAGATCTTATATATACAATATATCGTGCGTTGTTACTGCCTGTATTGAATGTATGCTTGTTGGTTAAGTTTCCATTTCCACAGGTAAAATTCAAGGGAATAGAATAATCCAGAATGCAGGCGCCCAAAGAATAATTCCCAAATGGAGACAAGCTTGACAGTCGATGTAAATTCTTTTTCTATGCACATCTTTTCCTTGCGTCCATTTGTAAATTATTCTCCGGATTTCTGCCTTTTGGATTACTTTGGACCATCTTCCAATTACGCGATTCCCTTGGATTTTACTTGTGGAAATGAAAACCTAACAAACTTTTTTGGACCTTGATTTTTGGATTTAAACGTTATTGGAAATTTTACCCTTCACCGGACTATACATTAACGTGAAATCAACGTTTCTTCACCATACTCCCTCTCCTTCACTATTTTTTACCAAGTAAGATCTATGACTTACTTGTAGTTTCATCAAATTCTTTTGCAAGCAAAATCCGACCCGCGTTTTGTTAAATCCTACACTTTGATTAGACGGAAAGTATTTTTTCGAAATTCCGCGGATTACGGACTATGCAGTAATTTTGTGCTTCTTTTTTTAAATTAAATATGATTTTAACTCTTTTTTAAAGTGTTTTTTTACGTGTTTTAACTACTTGTTCCCTCTCTCACTCTCTTTCTCTCTCTCTCTCTATATATATATATATATATATATATATGTATATATATATATATATGTATATATATATGTATATATATATATATATATATATATATATATATATATATATATATATATATATATATATGTATGTATGTACAGTCCTGGTCAAAATAATAAGACCATTAAAGAACGTAAGCGTTTATGAATGTTATCGAATTTTTAATCAAACAAATGGTGGAAACTATTGCAAAAAGGAAAAATATGATGGAAAAAAATGAAATCTGCTTCATTTGAAACCTTAACCCTGATCTAATAATTATTTAAAAAAAAAAAAACATTCTGTCCTGGTCAAAATTACAAGACCACTTTAATAACATCGGCTAATTTTGAAAAAATGAATACGAAAAGCTTTCTATTTTACTAAAAGCAACTTGTTAGTGGATAAAAAAAAAACATCTTACTAAATTATAAATGGCAAAAGGGAAACAATTATCAGAGTTTTAGAGAGGAATGATCTTTGAACTTAATAGGGGTGGACTCTCCCATAGATCCATTGCAAACGAAGTGAATCGTAGCAAAACAGTCATCACAAATTTTTTAAGAAATCCAGATCAATATGGGCACAAAAAAGAGTCCAGGTCGACCAAAAAAATAACCCCATCACTAGATCGCCGATCAGAAGAAGTTTAAAAAACAACACCAGTATGAGCTCAAGTCGATTAAAAAACAAAACAGCAGCAGAATGTAGTTCTCAGGCATCTGAAAATGAAGGATTTCAATCATTTAAAGCGACCGCAGAAACCATGTCTTCTTGAACAGCACAACTTGGGATGACGAGATTTGGGAAAAAGTAATTTTCTCCAATTAGAAAAAGTTTGATCTAGATGGTCCAGATGGATTTCAACACTATTGGCATGATAAAAATTTGCCCAAAGAGACTTTTTTCAACTCGCCATAGTGGAGGAGGGTCTTTAATGATCTGGGTGCTTTCTCGTCAGCTGGGACCCTAAAGTTGCAAGCAGAGAGAGGCCGGCAAACATCATTGAAGTACATTTCAATGCGTTAAAATGCTTCTATCAGGACTGAAGGTCCACGTCTGTCTGTAAGAAATTGGATTTTTCAGCAAGACAACGCTGCGATACACACTTCTCGACAAGCACGAGAATACTTTTCTTCTAATAATATACAATTGTTAGATCATCCAGCATGTTCTCCGGACCCCAATCACATAGAATATCTTTGGGGATGGATGGAAAAAGAAGTGTTCAAGGATGGAACCCAGTATGATTCGATGAAGGAACTTTCTGATTCAGTTTTTAGTACATGGGATAAAATTCCTTCGCAACTGATAAAAAAATTTAGTTGCAAGCATGCCGAAGAGAATTTTTTAAGTAATTCGTAATAATGGAGGCTATACTAACTACTGACGCCCTTTTTACTAATTTATAATTGCCTTTTGTTAGATAAATTATCAGTGGTCTTATCATTTTGAACAGGTGAAAATGTGTGTTTTTTAAAAAAATAAGAATTAGATCAGGATTAAGGTTTCGAATGAAGCAGATTTCATTTTTTTTCCATCATATTTTCCCTTTTGGCAATGGTTTCAACCATTTGGTGTATTAAAAATTCGATAACATTCGTAAACGCTTACTTTTTCAAATGGTCTTATGAATTTTACCAAGACTGTATGTATGATTTATGTGATTAAATGAAGTAATCATATATATATATATATATATATATATATATATATATATATATATATATATATATATATATGTATATATATATATGTATATATATATATGATTACTTCATTTAATCATATAAATCACACACACACGCACACACACACATATATATATAAATATATATTATTACATTAAATCACATAAATCCTATATATATATATATATATGTATTTAATATTACTTCATTTAATTACGTAAATTAATATCCGAAGATATAATTTCGTGCGAAAATTTCAGTATTTACATTAAAGTTCCTTATATATAGGTAGAATTAGGTAGTAAGTGATGAAAGTATTGATGGCAATTTAGCTACTCAGAATATTCCGCGTTTCATTCCCGATAGACTTCGTCAGGGTTATATATATATATATATATATATATATATATATATATATATGTGTGTGTGTGTGTGTGTGTGTGTATGTGTGTGTGTATGTGTGTGTATGTGTGTGTGTAGGGTTATCTTTTACAGGAATAAACATTGGAATCAACCAGTCTATTTTATTTAATTGAAGATTTGGCAACTATTCGTTATTTTGGTTTCAGCTTGGTTTGGCAATTCATCATGGAGAAATGACATCCGAGTGGAGTTTGTAAATTGCAATAAGATCAATTTACCGAGAGATACATTTGATGACCGAATTATTTCACGAAATAGAATTGTCAGGACGCCACCTGTATCTATTTATTCATCACATTTGATTATGTTTTTGGAGATATGTAATGTCACATGTTGCGACAATAAACCAGGCTTAATAGTGTACATAGAAAACAGCATTATTACTGAAATATATGCTAATTTAATGTGTAGAATTGTGAGAATTGGGCATGTAGATTTCGCCATTTACGAGAGAGGGGGCATATGACTGCAATTTTATTCAAATTTTAAATGAAAAATACATTTGTAAAAATGCATATAATACGAGGGGCATGCAATAAGGAATGCCTCTAACCCACTTCCATTTGTCTGGTATAGCTGAAATTTAGCATGTGCAATGATTTATATGTCTACGGATTATATGGCAAATTACAACTCTGAACTAATTGTGGTTTCTGTTTTACAGGTGTTTGAATTGAGTCAGGTTTGAAATGGAGCCTGTTAAATGTCGAGCAGTGATTCGGTTTTTGTATTTGAAAGGACGTTAATTATAACATGGCCAGAAGTTTGTGGAAACAGCTCCCACACTTGGGCGCCCCCTTCTACCATTGATGAGGCATCTGTCCGTCAAGTTGAGGCTGCCATTTTGGAAGATCGGCGCATTACTATTCGACAAAAAGCCCAAGATGTCATGATTAGTACAGGGTCTGTGGAAACTACCATTCATGACCACTTACATATACATATATATAAGGTGCCTGCCAGATGGATTACCAGGTAGCTCACACCATTCCAGAAGCGAGAACGCGTCGAGGGCTCGAGGATTAATTTGGAGATGTACCAATAAGATGAGTCAAAGTTTTTCAAAAGACTGAGTACACAGGATGACCCTGGGTCCATCGCTATGATCCAGAGACCAAAGCCCAGCAAATGCAGTGGAAGTATTTGGTCTCAAAACCTCCAAAGAAGGTAAGGGTGAAGCCCTCCGCTGGCAAGGTCATGCCCACAGTCTTCTGGGAGCAGGATGGAGTAGTGATGACAGATTTCCTGGCAAAGGCTCCCTCGATTACAGGAGCCTATTATGCTTCACTTTTGATGAAATTAACGGAACTTATCAAACTCAAGAGGCGGGGCAAGATCAGCAAAGGTACCTTCCTCCTGCAGGACAACGCTCCGGTCCAAAACTCATATGTCGGCAGATCAGAAGTACGGGCGGGTGGTTAGGAAAAAAACCCATCCTCCTTATTCTCCTGACGTTGCACATTCTGACTTTCACCTCTCCCCAGCCATGGAGTTGTTTTTGAAAGGAAAGCGTTTCCGAGATGATGCCGCCTTGATTTCTGAAGTCACGTCGTGGTTGGAGGACCAATCTGGGGTGGTCTACAGAAACGGTCTCCAGAGCTGCACTGAACGATGGGAGAAGTGCATAACTCAGGGTGCTTTCTATGTAGAGAAAGATTAATAACTGTGCCAAGTTTCGTTGCTCTACTCTTATGAGAAGTGGGTTAGGGGCATTACATATTGCACGCCCTTCGTATTATGAAAGAACTATTTTTCTGAGATTTATTTTAATTTAAAGTTCGACGCCTCTAAAAAACACACCTTTAATATATAATTGTTTTCTAATCATTTCGTTCTATCTGATAATGGGAATTCTATTGGATCTCAGTTATCACCCGCTATGTTATATTTAAATCGAGAAACATTTAAAGAGTCTAACACTTCCTTGTGTGCATCTTTTTTTTTTTTTTTTGCTAATATATGCTGGACTGATGAAGATCTACATAGGCGTCTGGTCCCCGTTATGTTGAATATAACACCTTTTGTATTTCGGTGTCTGTTCCACCTAAGTTCTGTTGAACTCAGTTTCACTAGGGACATAAAACAAAAACAAAAAAAGATAATATGAAATCAAAAAGTATAGTTAATATTTTACATGTTATCATACAGAAGATGAATTATGAGGAAGAGGCAACAAATGTAATAGCCAGGTGAGAAATGAGGCTGAGGGAAAAGGGCTCCGGTAACACACAGCGACAAAACTCGAGTGCAAAAAAAAAAAAAAAGAAAGAAAGCAGTTTGTTGAATTGGACACGGACGTGAACTGTCTGTTTGATGTATGACTTCTGAAGATGTCTATGTGAATCAAAACTATTCTTTGTGTGAAAGAAAAGAGTTTCGATTTATGTACCGCCATATTGATATAAACGAACGAATTCTTAGATAAAATATATAAAACTCTGGTGTGAAAACCTGGGATCTACTGTCTTGTGGCAGGCATCGGCACCGATAAAGACAAACAATATTAACAAAATGTGAGGTCAGTTCTATACAAATACTTAAGCTCTATAAACAAGTCATCTGTGTGGATTTCCAAACAACTTAGTTGCTGTGGAGGAACCTCATACGAGAAAATTGACTGAAAAGTCCATATATAATTAACTCATAAGTCTATATATATATATGTGTGTGTGTGTGTGTGTGTTTGTGTGTATATATATATATATATATATATATATATATATATATATATATATATATATATTTATATATGAAATATAACTTAAAATACAATTAAATATATCAATACATATTCCACTCCCTACTTGCGGGTACCAAATTGGTCAAGGTGAAAATTATTTCCAACTTGCATTTATGTAAAAATGCACTTTCGTATAAATAATTGTATCTATTCCAAATAATATCCCAAACAAAAACAAATAAACAACATATATAGTCCTTATATGAAGTCGGATTGTTTTTATTACTTTCTTTGATCGAAAACTGTACTCATATTTAGTGTTATTTCTATGACCGATGCAAAACTTTACACAAATAATAACTAAGATGAGAACAATAGTCCGATCAATACAACTTGTATAAAAATTAGTCGCGACAATAAATTTATCATTATTGTCGCGACTAATGGTTATTTTCTTTTTACTTAAATCGAATAAAATAATTTATTGATCTTTTTCATAGGCATTATTAACACCTTCGTTTAATGCAATAGTTTTTACTTTTGGATGTTTTTAAACCTTGAATACATACATACATACACACACACACACACACACACACATATATATATATATATATATATATATATATACATATAATTCTGTTTTAAAATTGAATACTTTTGCGAAATCGGCTAATGCAAGTGCTAGGTCTATTTCAATTTAGCAATTTTAGTTAAGGCCTTTTCTTTTCATTCATATATAAATGAATTCTCTTTGGGCATTATAAACTTTTTTAGAAATCCGTTTATGTAGGCGCTTACTCTGCGATAGGTTAAATGCAATTTTTTTTTCTTCCGGGAATCTAAACTGTATTCTTAATTTTTATTTTTGCATTTTTTTAATTAAAGCTTCTTTCGACTATATATTGGGATTTTTTTTAGATATGTTTGGCTAGGTTTCCTTCCTCTTATCTATTTGCCTTTCTGGTACCTGGTTAACATGTCGCAGAATGGATATTGTAATCCTAAACTTACTTATTAATAGTTTATCATTTTATATTTTTTTACCTATATATTTTTCATGTATTAGTAAAAATAGTAACCGTATTATTTTACATTTTTTTTTATTGGGGAAGTGGTATTATCCACTAGAGAGGCATGTCTTTAACAGATGTCCTGTTTTTAAATCTCCGAAACAGCTATATAATAAGCAGCTGATGATCCCCGTTTTCTATTTAGAAAATTTTAGTTAAGTTTTTCTCTTTTCACTTTTATGTAGTAAATTCTGTATTAAAATTTAAGACATTTTGCAAAATCGGTTTATGCAAGTGCTAAGTCTATTTCTATTTAATAATTTTAATAAAGTGGTTTTTGTTTTGATTTTTTAAACGATAGTAGTGTGTATGTCTCCGCCTCGGAGAAACGGTGTTTTTCTTAGAAATCCGCTCATTTTTTATTTGGACGTATTATTTATTTATTTAGTTATATTTTTTTAAAAACAGTAATCTACGAACACACGCACGCGTGTTTCGGAGCCCTACTCCTCATCAGCCTAGCGTGACTGTTGGTAGGAGTCGAATCTTGGATCTTATGTATTTCAGTCCAGCGCCCTAATCCCCAACGTTATGAACGATAAAAACGAAGCAGTAAATCGTCTATGGCAACATAGCGGAGGGGATTGGGGCGCTTGACTGAAATACATAAGATCCAAGGTTCGGATCCTACCAACAGTCAAGCTACGCTGATGAGGAGTAGGGCTCCTAAACACGCGTGTCCGTATATTACTCTTTTTTAAAATTAATAAATAAATATATATATATATATATATATATATATATATATATATATATAGAGAGAGAGAGAGAGAGAGAGAGAGAGAGATATACTTTATATATATATATATATATATACTTTCTATATGTTTTTACATAAATATTGATATAACGTTCACATTCGTGAGCATTTTTCGGCCAGTAAGTTACTAGAAACTAGAGACCTTTTCAAGCGATACAGTATATACGAAAACTAAGTCTGCAATGAAAAATATATTTCATTACAACTTTACATTTATCGCCTGATGGCATCCGTTCTTACTAGTAATGAGCTGACCGAAACAGTTTCATGAATGTGTAGCGTCATATCAATGCTTATGCAAAACAAATAAAAAGTATACCTTGCCCTATTCCGGTATTGAGCCCTCTTGTATTATTCTCGTGAAGACTCCATTGGTTACTTAACATCTGGGAAATATTAACCTTGACACCCTCACACCCACACACTCATATATATATATATATAGTGAGAGATGTTGCAAATTGCATGTGTGTGGGAGATTGTTTTTGACAGGGTTCGAACGTCTGGGTCGATTTTTTTAAATCTCACTAAAAGTATGCTTTATCTTCAAGGGTTTTGTTACTGGATAATGACGACTGGGCTGCCCAGGACTTTTGTTGGTCAGAGTGTCCCTTCCTCTCAGGCATTGATTTCTAAGTCCTTTCTATTTGACATACTGTGTCATAGTTCTTGCAGTTGGAGACAACTATATTTCATTTGTATTCAAACGCATATACATAGAGAGTTTCATTTCTCTTGAATGCCAAAACCTGCCTTAATCACCTTTTTATATTATTTATTTTTTGATTGTTTTTATCAGATATTTTTATATTATTATTATATATGTTTTATATTATGTATATATATATATATATATATATGTACGCATAAAATTAAAATATGTGAACATTATAATGCGTGTAGATATACATATATATATATATATATATATATATATATATATATATATATATATATATATATATCGTGCTTGTTTGAGGTGTACAAAATTTATACAATGCAATCATTAAGGGAAGACGAAAATTCATGATTAAAATGTTAAAATAAAATCCACGTTAAAATAAAATTAACAGGATGAATAGAATAAAAAGGGAAAAAAGAAAATGGCGGAGTCAGCTAACCGGTTCACCCTCGCTGTATCAAAGCTGTATGGAGGGATTTGAGTATATAAAAAGAGGAAATACACGAATGGGAATCGCGATTATGTACAGATGACGTTGCGTTATGTATGGGAAAAATGTAATAACGTTATATAACTCGAAGATTCTAGAGACTAATCACGCTAGACCCTAAGAGGCATTCCTTCTGCTTGCACAGTCTCCAAGATCTTTAACTGAAATAATTAGTTAGCACGACTCAAGATTGTAAAAGAATTCGTGCTGGATTTCGCTGCACAAGACGGGTTTTTTATAAGGTGGTCAGTAATTGAAGTGTGTTGTGGTAATTACGTCTGTTGTTTGGTATGTCCAATTTCTGATTTTGGTAAGGACGTTTTGTTGGACTCTTCCAGCTAATTTTAATGTTGTTCGACCCACGTAGTTGGCACTGCAACTACATTTAAAAATGTAAATTACATTATTAGTATGATGGTGTGGTAGAACATCCTTTAGAGAGGATGGCATTAACGTTCTCGTAGAAAACACAACACCTACATTTGAAGCAAAATAATAACTTTGCATGTTGAACTAATTTGCTTTGCTAATTTCTCACTTACTGCCCCCAGCCAAGGTAAACGCAGATATACTGGACATTGTTGACCGTTTGAATTGTAGTTACAGAGGACTCTGCCATTTTCCTCTGAATAACTGACCTAATCACATCCAACCCTTACCCATTTTTTAGGGAGGGTATCAGAAATTATTTTTAATTCCTCATCCAATTTTGATTTGAAGAAGATAATAAGAGTACGATGTGGTAGGGTTCAAACTAAATTTATCTTACGTTTCCGAGGGCAAAATGAATCTCAACGTATATACAGTCACGTGAACGTAGATTTACGGTATATTGATTTAAGGTAACTGGATAGTGTTTTCGTTACCAATACATCAAGGAAATCTATGGATGAATTAGACTCTCCTTTATAAGTGTACTGTTACGCGGGATGCATTTTATTAAGTAAGGAGAAAAAATTATTTGCCTCTGTTTGGTTATCGAAGAGACAAAATGTGTCGTCCATATAACGAAAATAGATCAATGGTTTGATAGGTCCAGAAAGTAATTGCTCTTCATGGAAACCCAGGAAAATATTCGCCATTATCGGGCCCAAAACTGGGCCCATTGTACGAATCGTTCTATTTGCCGATACATTGCGTTGTTGAAGCTGAATTCAACTTATGTAGTGGAAAATTTTATCAGTTCAACGAATATACTTTCAGAAATGGGAAAAGGCATCTGACTACGATATAAAAAAATCTGTAAGGATATCTATAGTCTCTGAAATCGGGACGCAAGTAAACAGTTTGCTAATGTCGTAAGAACATATAAATTTATTAACAAACTTAGACATCTGAATAAAGTGTGCAAAATAAAATCAATCTTTCAAACGGTATTTACTGTATCATTTTAATACTGGTTGCAAAATATTTAAGATCCATTTTGCAATTTTATGCTGTGATGACCCTACCATAGACAAAATGGGCCTTATGGGAATACCTACTTTATGAGTTTTCAGCAAACAATACAATCTAGGGCGGATCTAATTAGCTATGTCCGATAGAAGTACACCAGTCTTAACCCACTGAACTAATCTCTTTTGAAATTTAGATTCTAAATCATGAGTGTCGACACGGCCCATTTTTTATAAATTTATCCCTGTCGGTCAATATAGTAGACATGTTGTTGACATCATCATGATAATCTAGTATTACTAACCCTAAACCTTTATCTGGCCTAGCGAGAACTAACGATTTATTTTTTCGCAAAGTTTTCCTAACTGAATAATGGTATAGTCGCCCTTTAAACTCTGAACGAAAAATTGGTTTACTTGCATAGCTATGGGCCAGGTCGTTTAATCTTGCTTTTAAAACCCTTACTTTAATTTCACAGACTGGTGAAAGTTTTCCTTCTTGGGCATTGAGGATTTCGAATTCAGAAAATACCTCTTTCCGTTTGGCACCAGGTAATACTATATAAAAATCTCAAGTATGATCAAGTATTCATAATTCAGAATAGAAAGACCATGGGAAGATAGATTCAAGACGGTCTTGCCAATATTGGAATTTGTAGTGCATCCAAATCTCTTGTGTATTAAATGCTGCAATTGTTCATTAAATTTAAGAACTAGTTTTTTTTTTATGACCACGTTCTTGTAAGATTGTAATATACTTAGCGAACCAAATTTGATCAAATTACGATAAAGTGCTCACTACTTCACTCCATGGTTGCATATATTTCTCTTTATATCTTTCTAAATTCGCCGTTAATTTATTCATATAATTATGAATGAAAGCATTTTCAATTTTTTGTCCTCGTTGTAACCTCGCTTTTTATTGTAAATAAAATAAACGAGGAACACACATTATTATTTACCCAAGAATGTAGGAATGCTATATTTCCTTGCGTTACTCTTATTTTGCTTTTAATCAGTAGAATAGAGTTTAATTTCTTAATCAAACTAGAATTGTACCTTGTCTTGAGACATGATATTCTTGACATTCCCTTCGATATTTGTATGCTAAGGCTTTTTATCTTAAACGTGGATTTTATTATAACACTTTAATCATGAATTTTCGTCGTCCCTTCATGATTGCATTATATATATATATATATATATATATATATATATATATATATATATAACTACTTCATTTGCTCACATAAAATTAATATACGAAAGTATAAATTTATGCGTAATCTTTAAGTATTTACTTCAAAAGTGCTCAATAGGTAGGTAGAGCTAGTCAGTAAGTATAACATATATATGGCGATTAAACTATTCTGTATAGTTTCATGGCTATATATATTTGATATTCTTGACATTCCCTTTGATATTTGTATGCTAAGGCGTTTTATCTTAAACGTGGATTTTATTTTAACACTTTAATCATGAATTTTCATCTTCCCTTCATGATTGCATTATATATATATATATATATATATATATATATATATTTACAAGGTAGTCACGACTTATCAAGGCCCGGAAGCCACTCGGGGATAAGCGGTATTGTGTGTACAGTTAGTATTGGATATTTGATAAAGTGTCTTACGTAAGGGGGCAGTTCATCAAGAATTTGTTTACATTGGACTTGAAGACATCCAGATTGTAGTCAGTTGGGTAACAGGCAACCGGAACAGAGTTCCACAGGCGTGCACTTCTAAGAAAGAAGCTTTGTTCATGGAATCCAGGTTTTGATTTTGGCACAGATAAGGAATGAGGAAAAGTTTTGATAGTATTTCAGCTAGATGAGTGTTTATCGTGAAAGATTGGCGAGGGGGGACCAGAGATTGGAGCTCAGACGAGCACCTGCCATGATAGTAACGATAAAGTAAAGACAGGTTCGCAATGTCTCTCCTGTGAACAGAAAAGGGCATCCTCCACTAAGCCACGATGCCTATTTTGTACTCTGTCAAGCCAGGATAGGCTGTTTAGCAGCTCCTGCCCAGATGTGGCAGTCGTACTCCGTCCTTGGACGTACTTGGCTTTTATACAGATAGAGAATGGCATCAGGGGTGAGATATCTTCTGGAGAGGTAGAAGGATCCTACCATTTTTCCAGCGACCTTGGCAATAGACTTGATGTACGTGTTCCATGCCAGGTCAGGAGTAAAGGTCAAGACCAGAAGCTTATCAAAACGTGGAGTTTCCACCCCCATTTCAATTGATGCCAGATGGGGATCACTGCGTTGATAATGTAAAGATAGGAGCTTGGTTTTAGAGGCATTAAAAGTAACCAGTCACCTTCTCCCCCACTGTACCACTCGCTCAAGATCAGAGGAGAGAGAATCTGAGAGAACTTTGTCATTTACGGCCTTTAATGTGTTGCCATAGATGGTCGTGTCATCGGCATATATATCAACGAATGATTTAAGTGTGTGTTCTGGAAGATCATTGATGTAGATCAGGAAGAGAGTTGGGACCATGATGGACCCCTGAGGGACTCCAGCATTTATATTGAAGGCCTCTGATTTCTGTCCATCAACCACTACTCTTATGAGCCTATTAGAGAGAAATGATTTAATGATCGAGAAAACATTTCCAGTTATACCGTAGCTGGAAATCTTTTGAAGTAGGCCCTTATGCCATACCTTATCGAAGGCCTTTGATATGTCAAGAGCAATTGCCCTAGAGAGGAAGCCTTTGTCAAGAGATTCGCTAATCCTATGAGATATAACCGTTAGCACATCTGCTGTAGCTCTGGCAGAACGGAAACAATATTACATGTCACTAAGAAAGTTATTTCTGCTGAGGTGGTTGACTACTTCTCTATTTAATATGGATTCCAGCAACTTGCTCATGATACACAGGAGACTTATCGGTCTGTACTGAGAGGGAGATGACTTATCACCTGAATTCTAAAACACAGGGCATACTGATAAGATTTTTCTAGGGCGTTGGAAAGCAATTCTCTTTAAGACAACGCTTAAAGAGTCTTGTAAGTATGGGGGCAAGTTCTGGTTGAAGCTTTTTCAGCACAATGATTGGAATGCCGTCAGGGTCAGTTGCTTTACTGGAATCAACATTCTTGATTGGCTTGGCGACCTCACGCAACCATATAGTTGTATAGTGCAGAGCGTGTTGTCCGTTATAGTAGAAAAGACGGGGAGTTGATGGCCTTCGTCGCACAGGGTAGAATTGGCTGCAAAGTCCTTGGCATATAGTTTGGCCTTATCTGCTACTGACGAGATGGCCTCAGGTCCATTGTTTATGGTCCAGGATCGTGTTTGCTATTTGCCAAAACTGGTGGGAATACAGCTGCTGCTTAGCTACTTTGGATATATATATATATATATATATATATATATATATATTCTATCATGGGTTCCCGGCGTTACCCGGGTGTTTGGAGGTGTATGTTGAGCACAAAAAAAGTGGTAGTAAGAAGGAAGGCTCGAACCCGTACCATAAAGGATAAAAGAAGGTGAGGAATCTGACGGCTTTGCTGTTACGACAGCCGCTAAACCGGAAGTGACGTAGGTTTAAATTAAAGCTAGACACTCAAAAGGTGAGGATGGCTGTTGAAAATATCGGACAAAAAAGCGGCCCTCCTATAGAAAAGTGCCCAGTTGAAGGTGAAGATATATTAATGGTTTAGCAATTTTTTTCAGTATTTGTCTCCTGCAAGGTTGAACTTCAAAACGATACTGATCTTGTAAAATTCCGTCGCCGCTGTCGAAAGATTTAGGCAGACAGTCAAACATACATACATACATACATTTATATATTGATAACTGAAATTTTCGACCCAAACCGAATAAAAGCTTGCCCTATCATTGAATAACCTTTATGTAAAATTTCAAATATTAAGACCAGAAATTTTCTGAGTAATTTGGTAGAGACCGAGGCAGTCAATATTTTAAAACTTTGACCCCTCTTATGTCCCGTTAACATTTATTGATTTGAGATGAAATAAAGAAATGAAATTAGATCCATGTCCAAGGAACCTATATCTAAAATTCCAAGTGTTTGGACCTAAAATTGGCGCAGGACTTTTGGAGAGTACTCAAATGTCAAATCGTTGAACTTTGATCTCTTAACAGCAGAATTTCTGCTCAAAAACCGATTACAAAAATGTTCTCCAATCTCAATACCCTCTATACCAAATTTCGAGTCTGTAAACTTAAAATTGACAGAGTTATTGTGTAAGGAAATGTCCACAGACACACACGCACACGTTTACTTTATATATATATATATACTTGGATGGGTGTCCGGCGATGGCCTAGTGTTTAAATATGTGTGTTGGGCAAAAGAAATAAAGTGATAGTAGGAAGACAGGCTCGAACCCGTACCGCGAAGGGGAAAAACAGGAAAAACATGACGTCTTTGCTGTGACGACCAACGCTAAACTGGAAGTGACGTAGATTTAAATTAAGGCTAGACAATCGAAAAGAGAAGATGAATTTCGAAAATATCAGTGAAAACAGCAACCCCTCCCTGTAAAAAATGTCCAGTTGAGGGTGAAGAAATTAATGGATTTAGCCATTTTTTCGGTATTTGTCGATACTGATCTTGTCAAAGTCCCTCGCCTCTGTCGAATGTTCTAGGTAGACATGCAAACATACATACATACATACATTTATATATTGGTAGCTCAAATTTTTTACCCAAACCGATTTAAAAGCTTGTCTTATCTCTGAATACCCTTTATGTAAAATTTCAAATGTTTATACAAATGTCTGCCCGAAAACGGATTGCAAAGATTTTCACAAATCTCCATATCCGGTATATCAAATTTTGAGTCTGTAGACTGAAAATTGTCAGAGTTATTTTATAAGGAAATGTACACAGAGAGACACAGAGAGACACTTTCACTCTTATATATATATATATATATATATATATATGTGTGTGTGTGTGTGTGTGTGTGTGTGTGTGTGTGTGCATGTGTGTGTGTGTGTGTGCGTATAGTAATATAAACATAGTGATAAAAGACGCAATTTCCTTGATTCAGATTGTTTAAAAATCCTTGTTCTCACGCCAAAAGACTCTAACAGATGGGCTCAAATGTTGCAGCTGATTGAGATTGCGTAGTTATGCCTTCTCTTTTTTCTCCTAGAGCTTATATCTTCACATGGGCGATTAATAATCCTTACGGATTGCAAAGAATTAAAATTTTAAATCTATATATAAACACATACACACTATCACACTTATATACATGCAGGCATTACAGAAAATATAAACACCCATAGAAACAGTTTATTTCATTAAATATATAATTTATACAACAAAATCATAAAGAAATTGTCAAAAATTTAATAACTTATACTTGGTTGACATCCCCTTTGCTATTTGTATGCTACGACTATTATAGGCTTGGCGCAATATCATCTTGAGGAATTTCCTGTCATGTCTAACGCAAAAACTTTAAGGCTTAGAAAATTACCTCCTTTTCTTTTGACGGAGGTGCCGGTATCATATGTCCCAACGGTTTACAATTAGGTTCATATCCGGGGATGTACTTAGCCTTGGAAGTTTTGTTATCCCATTTTATCTCAACCGATGTTGCGTCGTCATAGTAAAGTGACAAGAAGCCCCGTCAACCATAAATAGGGAGTAAACTTGGATCATTTACCACTTGAGATAATTGGTAAAAATCTTTCGTATAATATTGAGACATATTTAAGAGAATTGCTGTTCTCTTTGCACTCCCCCATGTCTGAACGGCCATCACTCCAAATTGCAACCAGTACCATAACAGAACCCCACTGTTTCAGCGTTGGCTGCAGTCTTTTAAAGTCAACCGCTTGCAGAGGGAGCCTTCATACCTATGCCCTTCCACTGTCGGGAAACAATGCAATTTGTGACTCACGAAGAGGACTACGACAACATATTCGTTTTCTTGTTTTGACTCTCAGGTATATATCCATTGGTGTCTTATATGTTTTTATGTAAAGTGATATGGTCCTCGGTTGAGTAATTGTGTCTGTGTTGGATATATACTCGAGAGTAAAAGCAATAAAAAGAATATGCTGTTGTCACAATCCTACTCATCAAAGACAATTATATTGGTCCACAAGGTTATAGGTCTTTCTATGGTCTTACAATCATAATCTTTATTATTTCTCACAGCGCTATGATTGTATTACGACTTGTGATGATATCTGACAACTGTTTTTTGACTGACGCCAGCTTGTGTTGTAACGTCATACGATTTGAACCAAGAATCCTCTTCAACATTTCTCCAAGGTTCTTTCAGAAGGCTCGTAGCAACCTTGCTAAAGTATTGTGTTTCTTTGTCCTTTCCTGTGAATTGTATGATTATTCTATTTACAGTAGAAATGGGAATTGGGCAATTTCCTTCTATTTTACGTTGACTAAGTTCGCCTTAATGTTGACATGAGATTCGTCCTCTCAGAAGCTCTGATATGACTGATACTCCTTTGATTCGAGTCATGCTTCAAGGTCGTTAAATACAATTTTAATAAGATAGTCTATACTATTAAAACAGTGACATTTTCTGTAAAAGTAAATTACCATATATTAATTTACGGAAAATTCATTTACTTTAATGTCAGTAATTTTTTGTCCTTTTTTATCTACACAAGTTTTCAAATCACCCTAATACTATTATAAATACATTGTAACTTATGTCTCTTGAATACGTTCTTTATTTTTTGTAGACAAAAAACTTATATTAAAATGCAACCTTCTTTAACAACGAAGTAAAAACATAATATCCCTTTTACAAATCGTCTAACATCCGTAATTGCGCATAAAATAACTAAAAATAAATCATATTCGAGAATACAATCTTCTTCACTGAATAATAACTGTAATAACGAACAACTTTTTCCAACATACTTCAGCCTACTTCAAGAACCATAACAAACTAAACCACCATAACTGTCTTAGGAAAAAGAAAAATATCTCTTTTATCCACCCAGCCCTTCAGCTGAAACGTCAAAAGAAAATATACCAAAGGAATTTTTAAGATTGTAGAAAATTATTTTTGCAACCACATAAATAATAATTAAAAAAAAATTAAATTTACATACTTTACAATGCACAGGCGTAATTGCATGGAACAACAACAATTAGCTCAGACACCTCTTTCTCCTCGAAACCGAAAACTAACTACAATTGTAACAATAAGCAATACTGCCCTGTAACCAACGACTGTATCGTGGACCGTTACTGAATTACCACGAAACATCCCTACAATAATTAGAAAAATAATCCTTTAACAGAAATTCCTCACAAAATCTACTACTCAAAAAATAATTACAATAAGTGAAGCGACCGTTTCACAAAACGTTCAACCTATAAACAACCACGCCACAATCAACAAAATGCCTAATATCAATATTGATGAATATAGTGATGATGATGATAATAATGATAATAATGATAATAATAATAACCTGTTTATTTTCCTCAAAACACTTATAATGCTCTAAACTCACCTCTGAAATTCGATTGCAATATCTTCGTATATATTGAATCTACTATTGCTAAGTATAACAATCTTGAATTAAACGATGATACCACGTCGAATCATAACAAAAATCAATATATTATTTACACTACGCGAACGGCGAGAAAAACATTACACTTATATTGGCGCCACTTATACAAGGTTAGAACATCTAGAGACACGCATGCCTCTAAGAATCAAATCACTGATAGTAGTTAGTGGAAAATGAAAAAAAAATCTTAAAACAACCCTTTCTCGATTTAATCTTAAATGTCAGAGTCTTATTCTTAAGGTTCTAAGTCATGTCATATTTGCATATTAGAAGCTATAAGAATTACTACTGGAAATATCAACATTATCAATTCCAAAATCGAATTTATTTCTCCATATAGGCGTAAGAAATTCAAATATAACCAATTAAAATTAGGTAAATTTCGAAACCATAAACTATAAATTAACTTAGTATTAGAGATTTCTTTTATTTTTGTTATATACTTGCTCAGTGGTATGTCTGTGTATGTGTATGTGTATGTTTGTCTACGTACATATGTGAGTGTATGTAGGGGTGTATATATATATTCACGTGTATGTATGCATATATGCGTGTATATATGTGCATGTATATATATATATATGCATCTGTATCCGTGTATTATGCGTGTGTGTGTCCGTTGACTGTGAATGAGTCTACTCTTTTAGTCTCACTTCTATGCTATATTATTTTATATTATTTTATTTTATTTTATATATGTGTGTATATGCATTCATACATTTGTATATATATATATAAATATATATATATACATATAAATATATATATATATATATAAATATATATGTACACACACACTACCCTTAATGAAACGGAAAAAAACACTAGCAGAAAGAGAGAGTGACTACAGCCAGGTCAGCGACCTCGACAAGCCCAATAAAAGAATAATAAAAATTGAACATGCCAATGAATAATAAACACTTACAAGCCTCCACCCCTGGGAAACACTTCAAATAAAATACGAAAATGCCATTTTTACATCTCCAATACATTTGAAAATAATTTCTGACGAGGACGCTTCACAGAACGTCTGAAACGCGTAAAAACGATTTCAATGATTTAAAAACATTATTACAATGATCCAAACATAATTCTCAATGAAAAACCAAGACACGGAATAATAAAATAATGTTTAAAAAAATACACATTGTTAGTGACTACCCCATTATTTAAATATACATCTTTCTTTCATTGGAATTTCTTAACCCATTATATATATATATATATATATATATATATATATATATATATATATATATATATATATATATATATACATGCGGACAATTATAATTATGCATGAAATTGTAACAACTAAATTCATATATCATAGACCTCAGACCCATTTTAATTTCTTTCCAAATTTAATATATATAAATCTGAATTATCATCTCCACAGAATTATCTTTCTGTCTGGGTCAAATTGACTTCAACTGACTTATATTTATCTGTTCTAAAATAGATTTATAACAATGATTCTCTTTCTGAACAATTTAACTTTCTTACTCATTTTTTATCTCAACTATATCTATCTAACGTTGCCCCTTCTAACTATCCTTATTATACTTGTTCACCCTTTTCATGATTATCTCTTTTTCTTTCAATCACGTTTTTAAATTTAAATTTACATTTTTTTATTGGTATATTTTTAATCATTCATTGCAACTCTTCTTCTTTCCTTTACCTTTTAAAGCCATTTTATAGATATAAAAAAAAACTTGAACGTCATTTCTCCATAATCTGTTGGGTTTTGAAAGCTTTCATTAACCCTGGAGATCTTTAATTTTGTTTTCCCCTTTCCTTATGGATAACCAATAGATTTTCAATGGACACATTATGAATTTATCCTGTTCTGGATGTACAGTCTTATTCATTGCATCCTTTCCATATCTTTGTTGTCCCTTTTTCCCGTTTCCTGCTTCTTGAACATTTTTGAATGCGTAAAAATTGTCACTGTTTAATATTTTTTTTTATGCAAGTATGATTAAATTCATATTTGTAGTTTTAAGGCATTAAGCTGCAAAATTCATCGTACATTTTTCAAACCTCTTTCCTCTAATGAGAAGAATTGCATTTTTCGAAACGTTGCATAATAGGAGCTCTCTAGTTTATTAATTAAACGTTTGTATATCTTCCTTATAGGTTTAAAATTTGAACAAATTTTCAGTTATGAGATTTGTCAAATTATATATATATATATATATATATATATATATATATATATATATATATATATATATATTGTGAGAGAGAGAGGGAAAGAAAGGTAAAGAGAGAGAGAGAGAGGATGACAGAAGTAACCGTTTCTCTCTGTCTCTGTGTGTGTATGAGGAACGATCTTTGTCAAACTACTCTTCCTGCTTTTACGTTGATTGGTTGGTTGCTTGTTTTTCTTTTACGGCATATAAACCCTTTTCAGGTTATTTAATGCTGACTCCAGTGATTTTGAAGAACATTTTTTTAATAGAGTATATTTGTTTTGTTTTTTTTGTTTTTTTCAGTCGGTTTTTATTTAACCCCTAGTTGCGACCCATACATGTACTACCATACAGGTTGACCTTGGAGCAATAGCAACTAAAGGGGGGCTCCACACTTCCCAAAGTCCACAAGCTGGGTCCTCACCATCGGATAAGGTTTAAGGTCAAACCCTTACAGTCTTATCATATCCATACAGTCTTGAAACATATATAGTGAATTCAAACATGTGGAGAAAATATCGATGTGGTTTTACCATATTTAAAAATCTGCTAAGTTGTCAAAAAAAAAGGTAATTTCGCAGACGAAAATTGACTAAAAATGCTAATTTTATGGTTGGACAAATGAAAATGTATAGTTTGACAAAAATTATGTTTTAAGATTTTTTATATGCGTGGGGAGTTCGCTCAGACATTAACAAATCAGGCTGGTAAACTGCGTATTTTTCTTTCAATTCAAGGTGATGGTAGTATATATATATATATATATATATATATATATATATATATATATATATATATATATATATATATAAAGTGAACGTGTCTGTGGTTCTGTGTACATATCCATACGCAATAACTCTGTCAATTTTTAGTCTACAGGCTCGAAATTTGATATACATGGTACTGAGTTTTGGGAAAATATATGTGACCAGTTTTCCACCAGAAATTTGGCTGTTACGGGGTCAATGTTCCACGGTTTGACCTTTGAGAACTCTACAAAACTCCTCCGACACCTTGGGGTCTAAACACTTGGAATTTTAAATATAGATTCCTTGGACAACTTAATAACTTGAGTTAAGCCCAAAACAATAAATTTTAAGGGGTCATAATAGGGGGTCAATGTTAAAAAGATTGACCGTTTTTTTTCATTTTGTTTTGGTTAGCATACACCTCCAAACACTCGGGCAACGCCGGGCACTAATGCAAGTATATATATAAATTACTTTTGAAATGATTTTTATATTTTTGGTTCAATACAATAATTTATACAACATTTGATCTATAAAAAAAAATACGAAGTCTGCATGAACTGAATATCATATTTACGCGTAATTTATAATAGGGCGAAGCCGGCGCTTTCTACTGGGAAAAATATAATAATCAATAGATAATTGGCGTTATAATATGAACTACGAAAGATGCTGTAGATTGAAATATCTTATTTAAGTAGCCTTTATAACCAGGCCACGTATAGCTGCCTACTAGAGTGCATATATATATATATATATATATATATATATATATATATATATATATATATATATATATATATATAGTAATCGGCATAGCGTCATGTTTCATTGTATCACAAATCATCAGTTCTGCTTGACTAGCACCGCTGTCAAGCCGATGATTGAACATAGATCTATCGCGGTGATAGTCAGCAGTTCTACTGATCGACATACTGGAGTGATATATATATATATATATATATATATATATATATATATATATATATATATGTGTGTGTGTGTGTGTGTGTGTGTGTGTGTGTGTGTGTGTGTACTTATTGACGGATTATATGTATAAATATAGTCGCCTCGTAAGAGGATTCATTGTACAAAATAAGGTGTATCGTATTCAATCGCAAATATATTTGGAAAATCATATTAAATAACTTTTGGAAAACCACGAATAAAATCCATATCTTTTCTCAGGCGATTTTAATGGTTTATTCTATTCTTTTTTTTTTTTTTTTTGCGCATTTCCATCTGCGAATTTTTATTCTAGCCATGTTCTTTTTTATCATTTCTAGAGATGATCATCTCATGTCCTGTGGTGACGACAGGTTTATATTTTTATTTCGTTCTGTTAAACGCAGTATATATCTTTTTGACTGTCAAATATTGAACAAAACTGGAATAAGCAAACTGCATTAGAATTTATCTCTATCTATCTGTCTATCGATCTATCCTCGTTCGAAGGAATGGAATCTTATTGATGTTCTTAAAAACAAATGAAAGGACATTTAGTAGTTGAATATCACAAGTTCCTACTACACTTCTTGCTATCTTGCGGACCATGCCCCCCCTTAGAAGTAAGCTTTCATTACGTGTACAAAGTCGCAGAGTTACAAGATCGATGGTTGCAAAACGCGCCAATGTGACTCCTCTGTAGTCCATGGAAAATAAAACGGAGCATACCAGTAAACATGATGCGAACATTGAATCTATTTATGTCACCATGATTTTGAGACTTCTTGGAAGGCATTGCGAGATATAATCAATTCAGCAACAGTGTAAGTCCTTTGGGATACCAGGAAGAAAGCATTAGGACCGGTTTGATGAGGGCAATACTAACATAAAAAAATAATGATTTATCACCACACGGTCGGGTCTCTGTGAAGAATTTTATGTGGGATACACAATTTCATCATTGGAATGATGATAGAAAGACACGTTTTGATGTGCGTGATTAAAAGTGCGAAATGCACGCAACAAATAAGACCCCTATTATTTTTTCTTTTCCCAATTTAAAGCATAAGTATCAAAGCGAGTGTTCCTGTGATGATTCCAATATATATATATATATATATATATATATATATATATATATATATATATATATATGTGTGTGTGTGTTTGTGTGTGTGTGTATATATATAGAGACAGAGAAACTTCTGTATATAGATAAATAGAAACCTCTTGTGTGTGTGTATATATATATATATATATATATATATATATATATATATATATATATATATATTGTGTATCTATTTACCTAATCATAAAAATACATTTCTGATTATGAGACCGTGTTTCGTCACATCTAGTGTTTTTGCCCCCATGAGCATAAAATACAAATATGTAATAAAAATCTACGGCACTCGGCTGCTTTCAATAAAATAAAACCTAATTATCGCCTTCTATTCTTTCATTCGCTCTGTTTCCCCTGCTGGTTCTCTTTTCGTGAAAGCGGTGAATTAGTAGCAACACTAGTCGCCGAAGCGATGTGGTTACTATGGAACCAGTCATAAAAAACGTCGCTCACCTCCTTGCGAATGTTTATGATTTTGAACAACATTACATTCATCATAACGTTTATTTTACTAAACGAAAATTGAAATTGTTTTCACGATATAGCTGAGAGTGTTACATATAAACTGCAATAATTGTTTGAAATTTGGTAAAAAAAGGAGTGAACGGTGAAGCTTTAAAACACTTAATCACATATGCAAACGCAACCGTGTTTGAATGGTGATGATATACACACACACACACACACACACACACACACACACATATATATATATATATATATATATATATATATATATATATATATATACCATGCTGACACGACGTTTTCCCGGATTAAGTGAGGATTGACTAATATTCCACACTTGATATAATTTTATTGTCATCGAAATCAGGAAAATCCCGAATTGTTCAATCAATGATGAACCGTGAGAAAACTTCCCCGCAGTGCGGTCTCCCCGCAGTACGGTTATAAGACCTTTCAAATGTTGTTGTTATGTTAATCTGTATAAGGAGGTTTACTTAGGTCAAATCGATATGTTGATTCTTTAACCGGATTCTTTCGATTATCAATTTTCAACATGTATCGAGACATTTCGATAAAAAAAAGTATCTTAAAACATTCCCAGATACATAAAATAAATTTGCGTTCAATTACAAAAAATCGACCCTGCCTTTTTTATGTTCAAAGGAAACGAACGCTTACACAATAAATCTTTGTCTGTCTGACTCTCTCACTCTCTCTCTTTATACACACAGACACACACACACACACACACACACACACACACACACACACACACACACATATATATATATATATATATATATATATATATATATATATATATATATATACAAGCTGGACGCCTGGCATTGCCCTTTAATACACTACGCTAAAACATAAATAATTGTTGCAGAATGTGAATGTATTTTTATACAACTAGCAGGGCCTGTTAAACGGCGTTTCGCGGTTAAGCTCCACCTTCGCAAAAAAATAAACTGCGGCTATTGTCTGATTCTAAAATAAAGCAAATATGGGAATGTGTATATCGGTATCCAATAATAAAATTGGGAAAATCGTCTATTAAGATAAGAATAGAAAATATAAACAGTGTTTTGTTTAATTTAGTTATTCTTACGGTATATCAACTGTTTAGATTGATAGAAACTCCCCATGTTAAGAAGGGTTTCGCAATAGACACCACCAATCGCCCCTTCAAAAAGACACCCCAAAAATTATCTTATAAAGAATGTATATCGTAGCATAGCATCCCCTTTTTAATCCGGGGTAGTCGATAAATAAATCCCCCAAATTTAACCGTGAAAATCGTCAGAAGCATACCCACCCGCAATTGATATGTTTGGTGACAGTGTCAATAGAAGAGAAGTGAATTTTTATATCGCGCACGCGAGTACACGTTTCGCGGGCATTAAATTACAGTCCAGAATACATGTGTTTATATATATTGAAGTATTGTCTGCACTAAATTTGAATGCGATTTTCGTAATCAGGATAGACGAAAACTTGACATGAAAGCATGGATTGTATATATGAATAAATTTACTTTCGCACGCTATCTCAATGTAATAAAGCTATCAGTAGTAAAGTGTTCGTTAATGTAGGAAACCGCTTCATTCTGGATAATTGAAAATGTCCGGTTTCAGTTAATCATAAAGGCTGGAATTAATAATTTTGATTGCGAAATAGGAAGAAATATGTGCTGTATGTGTATGTAATCTCTAGTTACGGGGGTGTTATCTCACTGTAGTAGAAACATCCAGAATCGTACCCGGTGACATCTGTTAGCAGTGGTAGAACTTAATATATACAGAGAAAATAAAGATCCCTTCCTTTTATAAGGTTGCTATTGTCATGATTGTTCTCCACGGATGAAATATAGAATTTTAATATCACGACTGAATATTTATGTAACGGCTGCAAAACTTACATGAGATGGTGGGTAATAGTTTAGACATAATACATTTATATGTAGCATGTGTTAATGCAAACTGGCTGTAATTTGGCCCAAAGGGAAATTTCTGCAATCAAAATATCATACACGGGATTGATCCTTTATTGATTCTTATATAACGCGGAAATATTAGCCCGGTGAACTAATTCGCAAAATGCAATATATATATATATATATATATATATATATATATATATATATATATATATATATATATATATATATATATATATTTAAAAGATAATAAATAATAATGATAATATAGTTCATCAAAGGCCGTCTGTGTTTTATTACAATATTACGTAAGCTGGTATTTGGGTCTGACGATGAATGCCCTAGAAACTCACTTCTGAGTTATGTTCAGTTTATGATATGCAAACGAAGAAATGGTTTTCGGCGATTTTAAATGTTACCTTTTCTTTTGCCGTAAACTGAATTCATTAACAAGAAAAAATAACATTAAATTATAAGATACACCCGGCTTTAAAACACATGCACATTCAATCTGGAGTCAAATGCTCTACTACTGAACTATGTTCCCAGATGTCAACAAATATTTTCTAAGAAAAAAATGTTTGTTGAGATTTTATTATCTCCCTTGCCGATGCAACGCAAACAATTCGCTGTAAAAATTATGTTTTATCAATAGGAAAAAAAGCATATATTTGGGATCGGATTTTTACGATTTATGATACTTATCGGATTATTTTTTTAGAAAACATATCCAAGCACACTGCCGGACATATAAATTACTTTTGTGTGAAATTAGCAGAAGATAGGTTCAGCCGTTTGGGAACCTATGCAGAAGGAACTCACACAGTTCAGTGACTTTTCGATAATACTAATACTACTACTACTACTACTACTACTAATAATAATAATAAGAAGAAGAATAAGAATAAGAATAAGAATAAGAAGAAGAATATATGAGGAGAGAGATGGAGAGAGAGAGAGAGAGAAGGGGAGAGAAGGAGAGAGAAAGAGGGAGACCGTTAGGGTGTATATAGATATACTTGTCTATATATACGCATATATATGATATCAGAAAGGGATCGAATGATATTCGTTATTAATAATTTACAACCCCAAGAATCAATCTTACATGAATTATCTTCCCTCTTTTCTGTTTTCCCCCCTTGATTAGCTCACTTATATGGAAATACCGATAGTATATCTATATAATGCTATTTTTGTAAACCAGTCAAGAGTGGAACTCTTTTTTTCGATGAGGTTGGCGGAAGTCAGGACTTTATATGTTAAATCAACCTTGTGTCGGAGTTATGACCTTGAGGGGAAGCACATAAAAGCGAGTCATGTCAAAGTGGTATCGCAATAATGATTTTCGAATGGATTTAAGATCTATTCAAACGTCATTACGACGCATAAAAGCCGACTTTTATTTTTGCTTATTTTCAAATTACATTTCATTCTGTTTCTCATCGTTATTTTTCTTTTCAATTTTGTTACGGAAGTAGACATTTTGCCCAAAGGATTCCTATGTCTTTTAAATTATTTTTATGAATAGTATTATTTCGTTTGTGTTCTTCAAATAATGCTATCGCAATAAACAGAAGAAGAAAAAAATAATAATAATATGGACTATTTCAATTTTTTTCTTTTCTTTTTCTGTTACAATGCCCGTATTGAAAATCGCATCTATGAATCAGATCGTACAAGGAGCGCCCCTTGAAGGTATCGTTTGAATTCGTGTTCCTCTTTCATCTGATTCGCCACCGTTCTGCAAATTGAAATGAGTCGAGTTGAACAATAGCAACAACCGACAACAAAACCCACCAAACAAAAAAAAATACAAAATAAAGAACAACTCATATGAATTCAATATACGCGTTTTGTGACGAAAACTTCCATTTTAAGCGCGTCGTATTTTGGGATGTATAGAAAATCCTTCCGAAGCGCCATGCACATAAAATGGGTTTAACAGTATTCTCCCGAAGGAAAAGTTTTATGAGAATATCAAATTCACAAGCGGGCAGCCCTCGTTTATATATCTTTGTCGGGGAAGATGTAAACATTATATTTTTTGCGTTCTTGCAGGTGGATGTAAAAATCCTTTTCCACACGTCTCCTGATATTCCCAAACTGTTGCATATCTAAAACTGATCAGTTTCAACGTCGCTTAACTTATGTGATCTGACAAATTCAGTGCGTCAGCAAGATTATTCTGCTTATATTACTAACTGGCAGCCGACTAGTCCTTTCAAACATTTTTTTTTATTTAATTATGCATATTTCATATGTATTATCATAGAATCAATCCTGTATTGCTTATTATTTATTACCGGAAATACTTTGCCTGGTGGGTTAATTATATATATATATATATATATATATATATATATATATATATATATATATATATATATATATATATATATATATAATGAAATTAAAACATGATAATGGTAATGTTGTTCACCAAATTACGTCTGTGTTTGTTGACAATATCACGGCAGCTGATATTTTGGATTGACAATGAATGCCCTGGAAAAGTTACATCTGATTAATGTTTAGTTTTAAAGTATGCAAACGAAGAAATTAATTGCATCGATTTTATGTAGCGAATCTTGTTTTTTTTCGCAAACTGAACTCATTAATAAGTAATAATTCAAATAACATCGTGAAATATATTAGGTACAAAACAAGGGATCGTTCGAATGTCCTACCATTAGGTTATATCTCTAGATTATAATAATTTTTAATAGAATAAATTATTTGTTTAAATTTTATTATCTCCCCTGTCGGTGTAACGTAAAATATATCCAGAGAAAAGCTATTTTTATAATCTGATTTTGTCATTTCTCGATACTTATCGGATGAATTTTTATACATAACACATCTGAAAACACGGCCAGGCATATGAATTAACTTTTCTGTGAAATTTGCAAAAGATAGGCTGAGCTATTTTGGAACATATAAGGAATTGGCTGTGATATATAAGTAGAGATAGAGATAGAGATAAAAGCGTGGTCGAATTTTACAACAACTTTTCAAGCGAAAATTTGATAGAACCGTTAATGTAACAACAGACCGAACGCAAGCGTATCCAATTAAATGTGTGCCTGTTAAGAACATGGCACTTAGTCTATAGCGGAATAAGGACATCTACTGCTAATGAACCCTTACGCCTTTTTTTTTAACAGTTATACGAAACCAAAATCCCATGCTATTTACAATAGAGGTCTCCATATGCCAGGAATCATGCTACCATAATAGTTCTTCTTTGCGAACTTATAAGCTTCAGAATTCTTCCTGTTTTCTGCTTCTCTAACTGTAATTTTAATGCAATATGAACAAACATCTTCTTACTCAAATTCCCAAATATAATGTCTCACTATATATGTTTTTAATTAACATTAGTTCCTTCTATCTTACAGACATTTGCATTATTTAGGATGATAAAACAAGTATAAAACAAGAAAACATGGTCATATTGATACTATATTCTTGTGTATGAAGATGTAAAAGAAAGTATTTGTTCACATTACATTTAATGACTGGTATTGCTACGATGAATCAGAAAGCAGGAAGAGTATTTAAAAGATAATATGTGTGAGGAAAAAGCCATTAGAATTAAACATATCTTCCAATATCCACAGAGCCGTAAACTAAATAGTGAAATTGTCTTTCAGTCTAGTTGTTTGTGACGAAATACAGACACAGTAAGTCCGTAAGAGTACTATCCGTGGAAGCGTTTGCAAAGCAAACATACGAATGACGCTGCTGCGAGACGGATGAAGTATACGTCTATTTTTTTAAAACTGTCCAAGAGAGATCGAATAGTGATTACTGCACCGGTTCAAATACTTCATGCGCAGGTAAATCTTAGATGTTTAGAGATGTAACATTCTGACAGGTGTAAGTAGTGTTATAGACCGATAAAGAAACAGACTGATTTTGCGACGGGTATTTCTATGTACTTATTTAAATTCGCGCTGCATGAGACGGTGACGCCAAAAAGTTTTAATTCTAAACATCTTGTAAACGTCATAAAGCAAGCATCTAATACGCGGCATTGGACGCATCTGAACAACAAACATTTACTTTATTTGTTATTTAAGTAGAAATCTTATAACTTATTAAAACAAAAGCCATTAAAGAGATGTGATGATTTTTATTTCAGAAATAGACATTTTGTTGTAACAGAGCCCGTGGGAAAATATCAACAGGGGGATGGCAGATAGCTGGCTTGAGAGAATATAAGTAGCAGCAGTTGAAACATGCGCATATATAAATTAGAAAGTGTGCTCGAGTTAGCGCGCTACGAGAAACGAAAACAAAATGATACCACGTGGTCGGCTGAAGTTGTATTTTGAGTAGTTGACGGAAAGGGGATTTCCTGGTGACTCAGTAGCAATACATGAATAAATGACATCCCCATGAATGCAATCGTTTATGGGTGGGCAATATTGCTTATTGTTACAATTGCAGTATACTGTTTGACATTGTGGGAAAAGGAAGTATCTTTGCTAATTTGATAGTTGGGATGTTTTAATCTATTTTTGTTTGTGCAACATTGGGCATTGTAGAGAAGGAAATTTAAAAAACATTTTTTATCAAATATGGTATTGCATTCATGTGATTTATTAAAATAATGTTCTACAATTTAAAACAATCCGTTTGGTATATTTATTTTGACATTTGAACAGAGGGGTTAAACAAATATATTTTTCTAAGATAGTTGCGGGGTTTGGCTTGTAATGATTATTACACCGGGCAAAGCTATGTTGGTAAATTATATATATATATATATATATATATATATATATATATATATATATATATATATATATATATATATATATATATATATATGGATGTGTGTGTTTGTGTGTGTGTGTAAGATTTCAGACGATTAATAAGATTATTAATAAAATTGTATAATTAATAAGAAGAATTAGAATTGGAAATCAGAAAATCGGAACTTTGGAGGATATCGCAATCGGTATCGGAATCGGAAAAAGTGTGCCAATTTATGATGTTGAAAGCAATGCTTGTTTTTTAAATCCTTATTTGATGTTCTTTAAAGCACAATCTTCTATTGCGAGTAGTAATCATAAAATAATAAAAACTTTATAATTTTAAACTACCAGCAATCAAACTCTATAGATCACCCCTTCATAAATGTATGTTTTTGCTTGTAAAAATGTTTGCACATTTAACATGTATCTTTATGCGAATCATAAATAAATAATGACTTTATCTCCTATATAATATTTTGATTGCAGAAATTCCCCTCTGGAACAAACTATCGCAGATTTGCAATAACAGATGCCGCATACTAATTCATTTTGTCTAGACTATTAACCACTGTCTTATGTAAATTTACAACACTATTTTAAACACACATAGTCGTTATAATAAAATGCTACATTCCATCCTAGGAGCAACAACATACTAATCTGGGCATCTATAGACGAGGAATCCCTCATTTTTAAAATAGATTTTTAGTCCACCCACTACCACCAGATGACACGGGACTATTTCTACGTTTTCCTACATTACTTTTATTTCACCCATCCCAACTGCTTATGAGTTAAATAAACATAACACAATGTCCTTTATTCAATTCAAAAAATAATAAATTCTCCCCCTTCAATATCTCCGCCATCTGATTGGATGAAACTAGCCAATTCTACTGTTCCATAATACACTTCTATATACATAAACGAACGTTCAGCAAATTTACCAAGATGGCGACGACCTCTACACGCTGCAATGTTGCTGATAAACGATTATTACGTATAAACTTATAAACCGTTTGTCAACAGAAAGATAAATAATGTTAATGTTAAAATAAAGCCCCTACACACCATTATCCCCCACCCAAACCAAAAAATAAAAAATAAAACATATGACAACAAAAAAACATCCCTTCGGGATGCATTACTTATTTGACGTTTTGTTTTCAGAACAGGTTCTAAATCCTCACGCGATGTCATTTTCCTTTGTTTTGCTTTGCTCTTGTTCTCTTGGGGCTGTTTTGTTCTGTCTTTTCGTCGATTATTTTTTAGTACTTTTGTTAATACTGTGGCCCATTTTATTTATATACATTACACGATATTGGCGGATTCCAACGTATCACTTACCGTGTCAACCGCTTCTAAACCTTAGACGGTGCTACTTTTTTGTTGTTTGTTTTCGTTTATTGATAGTCAAACACATTTTTAAATCTTATTCTTTATACTGTATCCATATTCTTTGGACCACAGACTGAAATTAAATATGAAAAAATGCTATTTTTTATTATTTTTCCATCATTATATAATAGACTACATTTACGACATTCGAAACGCTGCCAAAAAAAAATTAAAACAAAATAAAAAATCAGATTAAATAGAGGTATCGTTATTTACATTTCGTCTGGGTAGCGGTTAGTCAAGACTTACAAGACGCACTTTTCCTTGGTTTTCTCTTGCGTGGTTTTCTTGGGGCGTTCATTTTTTCTGTACTTTCAGTATTTTCCTATTAAATACTAATGCTCAGACGAATTTTATTTATAAACTATCTGGCGATTAAATAGTCTTCCACCTTGTCAGATATCGGGTCAACAGCTTCCAAACTTAAGACGAGGCAATTTGTTGTTGTTGTTGTTGCTGCTGTTCGTTTTCCATTTTTTGACAATCAAACACATTGCAATAGGTCTTAGACCCAAACGCTGAAATATAACCAGAAATATTCACATTCCTATTATTTTCCCATCAATATATATTAGCCTGCACTTCCAACATCGATACCCTGCCAACGAAACCACCTTGGGTACACTTGTTTGATTTTTCGTTTCGAAACCACCTTGTGTACACTTCGTTTCGAAACCACCTTGGGTACACTTGTTTGATTTTTCGTTTTAGAAAAGTGTTCTCAACCATCACACTATGCACTTTTTTATTTCGCTGGTTTTCGTGGGGCGTTTATTTTAGCATTATTTTTTTACATATAATTTTCTCTACTTTAACTAATACTGTAACCGATTACATTGATATACTTTCAAACGATTAACAAGGCTTCCACCGTGGCATTTATCGTGTCAACCGCTCCCAAACCTTAGACGTTTTTTTCTTTTATACTTATTACACATTATAACACTAATAAGCCAGGTATACACCCAGAAAATGTTCCACTGATATAATTTATCCAGCATTATATATTAGCATTAATTTACGACATTATAGTTTGTTATATGAACTTTTCGAATTGGTATTTCTAAACTTGGACAAATTTGCATTTTGGAGACCACACCCGGCCTTTTAAACGCTCTTGATTTTAGCATGTGTCAATGAAAGAGTATAATGAGACTGCCAATCTGTCAACCCTTAAAAAGGCCAAATTTTAAAAGCACAATGTCGCCCTAGATTGTCGTACATTAAGACTAATAAAAATGATGACATAAATAGTTACACTGCTATTTCTTATGTTTGTATTACAACCATTAGTTGTAATACTCTGTTTTAGGTGAACATCAAACGTTTTTTTTTAATACTTTCTGTGCTTTTCGAATAATCTACGCCGTTAAACTAGATATATACTAGATATATACTACGGAAAGACTTATTTTTATGTCTTTTTTGGGGGGGGTAAATTCATTTTTTGGATTAATTACCGGTACTGACTAGATATTTACTTTTTTTCTTAGATAAATTTTTACTTTAGTTCCAACTTATCAATTTTTTGTAAAATGACGACATTTTTGGGTTTCTGACAACCCTCATCATGACAATACCTTTTACCTTTGGTGGACACAAACATTTTTCGATATATAAAGACATGCATTGTGCACTTTGCGGATGAGTATGCTGATAACAAATATCAAAGTTAAATTTGGAGCAAATACGTTGACAACCCCACCGCCACATAAAATAGGGGTGGGGTGTCTATTCTGAAAGCCGTTCTTAACATGCGGAGGTAGGGGGTTTCTATTTCGACAGTCGTTTTTAAACTAGTAAGCCGTAGTTTAATCATTTACGGTGTGGATGCTTCTAGTGGCCAATGCCGGTTACCGGGTCCTGCTAATTGTTAAATATTTAGAGAGTTATAAAGAATCGAAATCTTGGTAATCGTGACGGGATCAGAGATTTTGTTCGGAATATATACTTGTATAGGATTAAGAAAAATATTAAAATCACCCCTTTGCTACCATACTTATATATATATATATATATATATATATATATATATATATATATTGTGTACAGAAAGTTGTTAGTTGAGACAGGTCATTGGTACCGTCGGTTTCAAGCCCGATAATAAGGCCCGTTTAAGGTATCCTTATCGAGCTCTCTTCAGCCAATATTCGTCTATCTTATAACCGGAAGTGTGAAGTATATATACCTCGCGAATCCACGTTCAAATCTCGTTTTGTTTAATCCCCCCCCTTTTTTTTTTTTTTAAATCTATCTATATCTATATATATATATATATATATATATATATATATATATATATATATATATATATATATATATATATATATCGGGTAATGTAATACCTAATTTTCAACTTTGAATTATTTAAATTTAAGATCTAATTTCGAAAAAATGTTTTTTTTATATGAATCGATTTTAATTTGAACCCCATTTAATTTTAAAATCTCTTTCCTTATGTATAAAAACTTCAAAATCTGTATTGGTATCGGTTAAAAACTTAAAAATTCGTTTAATTATATCGAACATTTAAAAATTTCCAAAAATACGTTTAAAGTTTTAAAAAATATATTTTTAATTATATCGAATCACGTTTAAAAATTTCGAAATACGTTTAAAAATTATTTTTTAAAAACCCAAATCTTTCAAGGTTTGGGGAAGTGAGTATTTATCTATCCTAAGTGATTTCCCTAGTTTATTAACATTATTATATTTTTCTATAGTTTTAAATTCGAAATAGATTATAAATTACATTTATAAAATATAATATATATATATATATATATATATATGACATTAATAAAAAATCTATAATATAATTGCGATTAAAATCCAAGTTTACCGACTAATTATTTATGTATTTACAATTTTTTTTCCTTATATATATATATATATATATATATATATATATATATATAAAAACAACATCTAAGTGTTGTTCTTTTCATTGATCCAATTTATTAGGAGACCCTTCCTTCTATGTATGCAACTTTTCAAAGCTTCACTCCTCACATTTAAACATTTTATTTTTGGGTCATGAATGGACCGGAGGATGTAGTATTTCTCTGCGTTACAGAGTGAGCATTGACTTAATTCCGGGACGTATGCTGGTCTATGCTCTATTTTTCTCCATTTTATGGAAAAGGGTGTATTTTTTTCTTTAAGCTCCCACACGCGGGTAGCTAATGCTGTATTCATCCTTGTTTTAGCTCTAAAGGAGCTCATATGTGCATAATATCTTTGTTTAAATTGGCCTTTTGTCATACCTATATATATTTCCGGTATATTTGTGGATTGTTCCGTTACTGTGGCCTCATAGACAAGGGATTCAGCTTTACAATTACCCTCCAATGGACAGCTATTTTTGGTCCTGCAAGAGCAGCCTGCGTTATCTATCTTTTTTGGTTATTTGGATATTATCGACTTTATTGATGGAGCTGTCGAGTAACTAACTTTCACCGTGTTTCTATTAAAAAGTTTATGTAGTCTATGTGTTCTTGGAAAATGTTTGTCTAGAAGGCTAAGAAAACAATGCCCTACTCTAGTTTTAGTGTTCAATGAAAACGGAGGTAATAACCAGATTATTTTCCGTTTCCTCTTTCGTTTTATATTTTCTTTATTCTGGGTTTGTTGAAATTTTATGTTTTCATTGAACCCACTTTGATGCAGTGCGTCATTATAATATGGTGCTGCTTTCTCGAACACTTCAGCGTTCGAAGAAAGCCGTGAAATCCTTTGGCTAATGTTCGCTACCATATTTTTAAACACTGTGGGTGGGTGGCATGAACCCTTATTTATATACATGAGTTTTTCATTTAGTTTGTGAAAGGGTTTGTGTATTTTCTTCTCGAGATCTAGAGTGGCATCTAAAAAATCTACTCTATCTAAATTTGTCTGTATTATTATTTTAAAGCCTAGTTCCTTCAAAAATTCAGTTAGGTCTTTTCTAAGCCTGTCTAGTGCACATCCATTGTAGTCACGCGATAGGCAAAGTCCATCATCTCTATATAATCCAAAAAAGTGATCTGGGAATTTATATTTCATGGTCTCCAGTAGAAAAAGTCCAACCAGATCGCAGATATCAGCACTGTCATACGCCCCCATCGCGACGTCAAAGGGGTCTTCGGGGTTTGATTTTTTGACCCACGTTTTATCGTCAAAAAATAAAAGGGTCTGTCGAGCTTGCATGATTGTTTCCTTATCGAGCTCACTTATCTTTCTATATTTTGATGCGAAGATCAACGATTTTTGCAGGACCAAAAATAGCTGTCCATTGGAGGGTAATTATAAAGCTGAATCCCTTGTCTATGAGGCCACAGTAACGGAACAATCCACAAATATACCGGAAATATATATAGGTATGACAAAAGGCCAATTTAAACAAAGATATTATGCACATATGAGCTCCTTTAGAGCTAAAACAAGGATGAATACAGCATTAGCTACCCGCGTGTGGGAGCTTAAAGAAAAAAATACACCCTTTTCCATAAAATGGAGAAAAATAGAGCATAGACCAGCATACGTCCCGGAATTAAGTCAATGCTCACTCTGTAACGCAGAGAAATACTACATCCTCCGGTCCATTCATGACCCAAAAATAAAATGTTTAAATGTGAGGAGTGAAGCTTTGAAAAGTTGCATACATAGAAGGAAGGGTCTCCTAATAAATTGGATCAATGAAAAGAACAACACTTAGATGTTGTTTTTATATATATATATATATATATATATATATATAAGGAAAAAAAAATTGTAAATACATAAATAATTAGTCGGTAAACTTGGATTTTAATCGCAATTATATTATAGATTTTTAATTAATGTCATATATATATATATATATATTATATTTTATAAATGTAATTTATAATCTATTTCGAATTTAAAACTATAGAAAAATATAATAATGTTAATAAACTAGGGAAATCACTTAGGATAGATAAATACTCACTTCCCCAAACCTTGAAAGATTTGGGTTTTTAAAAAATAATTTTTAAACGTATTTCGAAATTTTTAAACGTGATTCGATATAATTAAAAATATATTTTTTAAAACTTTAAACGTATTTTTGGAAATTTTTAAATGTTCGATATAATTAAACGAATTTTTAAGTTTTTAACCGATACCAATACAGATTTTGAAGTTTTTATACATAAGGAAAGAGATTTTAAAATTAAATGGGGTTCAAATTAAAATCGATTCATATAAAAAAAACATTTTTTTCGAAATTAGATCTTAAATTTAAATAATTCAAAGTTGAAAATTAGGTATTACATTACCCTATATATATATATATATATATATATATATATATATATATATATATATATATATATATATATATATATATATATATATATATAGATAATAAAAAAGGGGGGGATTAAACAAAACGAGATTTGAACGTGGATTCGCGAGGTATATATACTTCACACTTCCGGTTATAAGATAGACGAATATTGGCTGAAGAGAGCTCGATAAGGATACCTTAAACGGGCCTTATTATCGGGCTTGAAACCGACGGTACCAATGACCTGTCTCAACTAACAACTTTCTGTACACAAAATATAAGTACGCTCTTAAAATTTGGATTTTCCTTTTAATTGAGCACTCTGCTGGAATTCTTTTTCCAAAAAAACTAATCATATATATATATATATATATATATATATATATATATATATATATAGAGAGAGAGAGAGAGAGAGAGAGAGAGAGATATACAGGGTGTTCGGGATAAATTTAACGGTTTCGTAAGGAAAAAGATAAAGTACTATGTAACTACAAAATTTCATGAATTGAAAAAAAAAATAACAAAACACAGAAATTACACTACAGTCAACAAGTTTTATTCAAAATAACCACCATTAGCATCGATTACAGCCTCAATCCTGCTTCGGAACCTGGAACAAGCTGATACTACAGTCTCCCTTTGAAGAGCATCAAAAACTAACTTAGTTTTATCCATTAACTGGGCTTTTGTATTACTGGTACAGTGATTGATGTCTTTCTCAACGACGCCCCATACAAAATAATCCATGGGGTTAAGATCTGGGGAGTTTGGAGGCCAAACTTTTGGACTGGTGAAGTCATAAAAATTTTCAGACAACCATTTTTGCCTTTTCCCAGAGGTGTGGCAAGGGGCCGAATCCTGCTGCTATACATACGGCCGACCATTGGCTATTCTTGTTATCCAGGGGTTGACTACAGTGTTTAGCAATTCAACGTAGCCGTCTGAATTCAATCGGAGGTCTTCTCTGAAAAAATGAAGAGGCATCACATCACCCTCAGATGACACACATCCGAAAACCATCACGGTTTGGGGAAATTTAGTTTGCATTACACGCGGAATTTCCTTTCGATTGTATGCAAGCCATCTGTTATTCTATGTGTTTTGTTTTTGATTCTGGCAAAAGTTTTTTTCATCGGAAAAGAACCAGATTGTTTTTGGTTCAGCAGGATGTTTCACTTTACTCAGAAGTTTCTTCGCCTTTGTCAAACGATTTTCACGGGCTTTTTTCTGTGAGCAGCTGACCTTTGCGTCGCTTGTATGAGTAGTAGCGAAGGTCTGCATTGAGTGCAAGCTTCATGGTAGAGGTTGAAACATTCATTTCACGGGCCAAAGCCCGAATTCCAATGCCAGGGTTTCTCAACACTTTTTCCTGCAGATCTTCGAGAAATTCTGTTGTGCGGACGCAATCTGATCTGTTATGGATCTTTCTTTTTGCTACAGCCTCGTAGTCTCCATTGCAAGTTCACGCCTCATTGTTTGTAGTGTTCACGCCTGATTGTTTGTAGTGTTCAGGGAGCATTCGGCAGCAATCATGATATACTTATTTTGCTGACCGGCCATAATCATCATGATGCAAGTTATTTTCTTCCATGATTCAGGTGGGTTCCAGTTATCTATCCTCTCTGACATCTTGTATATGGATGAAGAAGGGTTCAAGCTGTAAAATGATGAGAAATGTGGGTTAATATATGTAAACTGCAGAAAAACGTAACCAAATATAAATATGTCAAATTTCTCCCGAACACCCTATATATATATATATATATATATATATATATATATATATATATATATATATATATATATATATATATATATATATATATAACGATTCAATTCACGGGGGTCCTGGATATGACCTAAATCTATATCCGATGCTGAGGCCCCACTTTGCGCGCCTTAGGGAGTGTGGAGCCGCCCTTTAATTGCCGTTGCTCCCAGGTTCACCCTGACCCGGAGTGGTAGTACCTGTTAGGGCCCCAACTATGGGTTAAATAGAATCTGACTTTAAAAAAAAATATACTCCACTAAAAATCTTTCCTCAAAATTACGAAATTCGGCATTAAATAACCTGAAAAAGGTGGATATGCCGTAAAACAAAAACAACCAACCACCAATCAATTCACTGGATAAATCTTATTTGCAAGGTCATTCATACGTGGAACATTTTACCGCGAATCTACAAACCTCTCGATTATAGTTTTGCCTAATACAAATTTCCCTTGTTCTAAAATTACTAATCCATTCATCCATTTGATAAATATAAGTACTCCTATAATGCTGCTCATCTTTTGGCTGGCGATTATTTATGTCTGGAATGCTTCTTGGCTTTTGATAAATTGTAACTTCGTAGATAAGCAAAACGTACTGAACATTTCGATCAATTGTAAACATGATTCTTACCAAACATTTCTTTGAGAGACCAACGAAAATGATACTTCCAACCTCAGCGTGTTTGAACATGGCATTGATTCATAGGGCTAGCACAACAGCTTACTATTTCCATTGCTTTAACTCTCGAGTATGTATCCGTTCCTATCTTATAAGCTTATGTATAGAGTGATGTGTTTTTTGGTTGAGTAACTGTGTCTAACTCTGTTGGCTATTTACTCGAAAGTCAAAACAATGAAAAGAATATTCTATTCCTTAGACATGATCGACCGACTGACATGGTGAATTAAAGTATGTAAGCATCTCTCTAAGCAGATGTGTAACCCTTCTTTAAGAGCTAAAATATATGACAAAAACTACTAAAATCCCCTTATTCTGCTAGGTGTGCTATCATTACGTGTAGATACTAATTTCTTCACCAAACATTAAGGTTATGTTGTTTTTTAATACATTTAACCAATCTCAATCGTGTACTGCAAGGCTATAAACAAAAACACCCCCCTTTTTCTTTATAAAACTAAGAAACAAATCACTGAATAAAAAAAAGATAAGATAAAAAATTGAAGGAACACACTTTTTTTCTTCAAAATTAAATGAGCCGCGAACGGTTAACGTGCAAAACATCTATTCAACCAAACTAAACAAAGTAAATAAATATTTGAAGATATTATCCAATAGGAAGCACTAATATTGTACCAAAACTGTTGGATGAATATTTATATGCCGTTTACTGAAATCATGATGACATGTTAATCAAAAATTTAAACATAAAACAACTGATTGAGATGGTCGGACTAACTTCCTCATCTTGGTTGTTATAGTCACAACGTTTCGGCCGTTTTACCCTCCGGGCTTCATCAGGTGTTTTGTATCGAACTGGGGAACCGTTTGTTAGGAGTCTCGAACCCAACCCTTTATTATTATTACGGGGGTGCCGTGTACGGACTCTAGCTAGGCTCTGGGACATAGTTGCTGATTCTCTGTTTTGAATGTTACTTTTTTACTGCCTTCGTCCAGGATTGAACTCAGCACTTGGGTTACTGTAAACTTTGATACAAAGTCTAGGATCTCGGCCATATGTCACTAGGACATCTAAAAAATACAGACAATTACTATAAAAAAACTGTTTCGAAAATTCATTGGATTAAGCATTAAATAAATCGAAAAGGATCGATATGCTATAAAAGAAACATCTCTCTCTCTCTCTCTATATATATATATATATATATATATATATATATATAAGGCAAAATGTGTGTTAGTGTGTTAGTCTGTGTGTGTGTGCATTTTTTGTGTATGTCCGGTAAATTCTTTTAAGGAGGGAGTTATCCGGGTGGGGTACTATGTCTTAGAACTTTTTATATACTCCTTAGGTTATAATATCTACGATTTACGAAACGACGTCCTAAATATCTTTTATTTTAGCGAGTTTTATCTTACATTCAATCACCTGCCTTATGACACATTTTTATTCGGCTGTTCCTAAGTCCCTGCCTTCGTGGTCTCATGCTAAGTTATCAGACAATAAACCTCAAGGCTTCGAGTTTGAGCCAGCCAGCCTACCTTCCTTCCAACACATTTTTCGCTGGGTTTTTTTTTTTCTTTTTGCTTTTCCAATTGTTTTTAACAAGTTTAACATCGTTTTATTAATATTTAAATAGGGGTATTACTTCGCTTATTATTTAGTTTCCATTTTGTTTTGATCTACCCCCCCCAACACACACACCTCCAAACACCGGAGCAACGCCGGGCACCCCGGCTAGTAAAAATACATTTTGCTAAATATATGTTATTACTTTTTAGTAGTCTTCTCTTTTCTGCGTTTCGTGTATCGACGATGTTTCAGATTTCAGATTATTCAACATTACTTCCACAATTTCCGTTTACATTCGTAAAACTCACAAAATAGTCTTTAGGAAACCTGACTTGCTTAATTACATAGAAGTTTTGTATTCCCTGCAGCACTGTCTGGTTATCATATAAACATCATTCATTATAGGTTTTCGTCTATATTTTTGTGGCTTTGAATATTAATACATTAATAAAATATTCGTGTATGTTTTCATGCGCTTTTAAAAAACATATAATTGATTGTTTTAGAATGGTTACATAAAATTGACATCACTAAGAACGTAGGTTTTACGGTGTAAATACTCGTGTTCAAGTCTCAAGTAATGTAAAGTTATTAAAATTATACACATTTTTAAAGCTAAATATGTATAAAAAAGACGCAACATTATTTCTTGTTTTTTTTTTAAACTTTAATGACAATATAGATTCATAGATTAAGCGATATTAATTTAAAGGGAATTTGTTTGCTTACAAAATAACCACTAAAACCAAATAGTATATATATATATATATCGTATTTTTTTTTCTTTCTGATGACAATAGTAGGTAGTTTAGTTTTATACAAAATTGAGACAAATATTTGGTACGGATTCAAAACCCGATCGAATATCGCGTTTGACAGTTTAAGGTAAGGTGTCAGAAAAACAGTCGAAAAAAAAACGAAGCAATTAGTCAATCAGATATCAACTCTCACCAATAGATATTTTCGTTAACAGACCCCCCCCCACTTATATGTTACTTCCCCTTGTTTTTGGCTTTAAAAAATCATTGTTTTATGGAAACTTTTCTAGAAACATAGAATATAAATTCCTGAATACCTTCCATGACTTTTGATTTCCGCTTATAGGTGTATCTATGTTTCAGTCCAAAAAAAAACCTATTGCTTAGTTTCAAATAATCTAATATATAAATTTTACTATGCCTTACTGTCTGTCTGTCAGTCTCCGTTTTTAAAATTGTTTCCTCTTCCGAAACGAACGGTTGCTGGACCGCGTGCATTAAATTATGAGATTGAATTTTTAGTGTAGACTTTTGTTGGAGGTATTCACTCGGGTAAATTAATTGCTAAAGACTTTGAAAAGGGTTGCAAAATGGAAAGAACTCACAAATTGCCAAGCATAGCGCAATAGCGTCGTTCTATGCATGCGTACGTCCTGTAAAAAAGACATCTATTTATTTAGTTATTTTACAGCATATTCAAGCAGTGCACCTTTTGTGTAGTGGGTAGCATGACCGGCTACTAATGTTAGTGTACAGTTTCAATCTTCACCATTATTTCCTTTTACATTTACAGTTCGATATTCTTAACTATATAATATCATTATGTAATGATTTTACAATAGCACTTATATTAAGAAAATGCAGAATAATTTTTTCGATGTATGGAACAAAAATATTATATATATATATATATATATATATATATATATATATATATATATATATATATATATATATTGCTTTACAGATTTCTGTCATTTTGGTAGTAATTTTTAAGAATAATTTATAAAACAATACAATTTATATGGAAGAGAATTTAATAAGCTTATATTTAGACACTCTCTAGACTCGTAAAATAGCATAATAATGTAATGAAAGGGAGAGAGAATAAGGCTCTTCTTTCCTATCTTTTTTTTTACTCCTCTCCCACTGCCGGCTGGAAAACGGGGTCAGTCTTGGAAACACTTAATTGCAGAATGCATACCATTCATGTTTCGTTGAACAACAGGGATACTTCCTGTTTGATTTTGCAATCCAATTATTTTCCTTTTGGCGGACCAATGTTTAAGCGTTCTGTTTTAGTGTACGAAGACATTTGCCAAGCTCGTGAACAATTTTTATATCTAGGCGTCTGATGAATTAAAAATTGCGTTAATTGGTGAATTTAATGAAAAGTCGATTAAAACGAAGATGAAATCAACCAGAGATTTCGTATCCGGATAGCTGAAAAAGAAACACGTTTATTTAATATACAATATGCAAATTATCATGGACTAAAATTAGTTTTTTGTACAGAAATCTATATATATATATAAGCGAAAATGTATGTTAGTGTGTGGGGGGTCGTTTTTTCTGTATGTCCACCAAAGGCTTTTTTTCGTCGGGCTTCTCGGTCGGGTCACTCCTTCTAAAATTGTTTTTATATAACCCCTAGATAATAATGGCTACCAGTTATGACCGAGGGTTCGCGTATATCTTTAATTTGCCCGAATTTTACGCGCTATGTTCGATATTTTTTTTTTTACGATCGCCGCGTCTTCGTTACACTTTTTAGTATACAAAATGCGAATGCAGGGGAGGGCGAAACTGAAACTGGCTTGCAGCGCCAAACTTAGTTTTACATTAATAAGGTCAAACATCACGCGACATAACTTTCTCGCACTTGTCAATTTCACTTTATAAACATTAAATTAAGACACTTTGCATTCCCTCTCCCCTCGTGGCTGAGATGGTTAGGGGTTCACGGTGTACCCCCCTTTCATTTCCACCTTCGCCTACCTTCCTACTAAAACTTTTTTCTTTTACACGTCCAAACACCCGGGAAACGCCGGGTACCCCCGCTAGTGTATTAGTAATAAAAAATTTTAAAAAGATAGATTCTTAACAAATCATGAGAAGAAATTTTATTTACAATTAAAGCATTACATTATTTTACCTATTTAATTATTATAAGTAGATTCGTTTAATTCAAAAAAGCCAACTTCATATCCGTTGCATAATTTTGATTTTTTTTTCAAATAATACACGAGTTTGTTTGATATTTTTTTATGTTGACTTGCTAGATAAATGTATAAATATTATTTTAACAATAAATTTTATTCAATTTAATGCTTTAGAAAAAAAAGTCAACGTAACGTCACACGGAGATTTATTTAAAAAAAATAGTTTTGTTTTACAATCGAAAACATCGACTTTAGCTCCGTAGTTGGATTATAAAACTACTAAACGTAGTATTTCATATATACAGGGTGTCCGTAAAGTTACTATACAGTCTTATTGTTTTATTGTATTATATTTGTATTAATAGTTAATATATTTTTTTTACAGGTTTATTTAATCAAGTATGCCACGTAAGACTGTATAGTAACTTTAGGGACACCCTGTATATCTATGTTTATTCGCTAAATAAAAATGTAAAAACAAGTTGTTTATTTTCTGTAGAAAGTTGTTTCCATGAGGGAATAGAATTAACGCGTGTACTTATTTGTCGGAGTTTTTATTTATTTATTTATTTATTTATTTACATTTCGTTACTTATTGGCTTCGGTTACAGTGACAGAAACTCATAAACAAAGAATTCATAATAATTATTTTTTTTTTTTTTCGGAAGACATATAACGATATAGCAATTCGCTTTCACTAACATATTATTACGCAAACAGGAGATAAAGCTATCGTTTCCTTTTGTTTTGTTTTTTATTAAAAATGTTTCACTAACTTTACATGAGTATAATTTGATCAGCTTATTATTGCACATGTGAGATTGTGATTTTTTTTTTTTTTGGTTGTGTTTGTGTATGCAAAGTTATTCGTGTATTTTTTTTACGATCTGCCCAAGCTTAGTATAAACATACCCAACATTCCCATGTTTAACACGGCTTTCCAAATAAACACCCTAACTTGGCCTAACAGCCCAACCTCCCCCCAGGGACTGGGCGTCAAGAGCAAAGTGTAGTATCTGTTCCGACAGATGCTGCAAAGCTATGACTAGCAAAGACCAGCTATGATTAGCAAAGACCATATGTGGGGGTAACCCAACATATCTGACCTTGGTCACTGAAGGGGCAACCCTTCATATCAACAGTGTCTAATCCAGCTCCCACTTCCCACCTCTCGGGAGCTGGATCCCCATTTCCCTCCCCCTATATCCACATTAAAAAACGGCCTTGTGCCTAATTTGCTCAGTGGGGAAGCAAATAAATCAATACCCTAACTTGGCCTGACAGCCCAAACTCCCTCCGGGGACCGGGCGTCAAGATCAAAGTGTTTGGGCCGGGATCAAAGTGTAGTATCTGTTCTCTGATACATACACAGCGATAGGCAGTGTTGTTCTGGCGACACATTCTCGTGCCCGGCGAGCTTGTTGGGTAGCGTTCTGTCCGCACCCCCACTTGGTCTGTCTTTCTCTGCTCTCCCCCCTAACGGGGGGATCCGAGCTGATAATTTACGACCTTCCCGCGAGGGAGGGTCGGAAACACTTTCTCTCTTCCCTCCACTAACTTCCCACTCCCTCTCTCAGTTCTATCTCCCCTCTTGCCGCCTTTGGCGCCACTTCTTTATGGCGCCAAAGTCGGCTCCCACTTTGGACGCCGACTCCACGTCACTCATTTTGTATACAGGGAAGAGAGAGCTTTTTTCAAAAATGGACACCCCCAGCCCGGGGACCACCAATACCGATACCCCCAGCCAGGGGGCTACCACAAGAAAAACTGCTCCCCAAGAGGACGACTCCCCAACAGGGGAAGCAAAAAGCAACGGGGCATACCGCCCGGACACTAAACCGAAGGACACCCCCCAGAAGGGAGAAAACTCACCAGCAGCTCCCCAAGAGGGCGACTCCCCACAAAGGGGAGAAAAACAATGTTGGACGGGGCATCCCGTTCCGACAACAAAAATCAAGAGGCAGTAGCCCCAAAGGACGATAAGGGAGACAGTGCTCCCCAAGAGGGCGACTCCCCACAAAGGGGAGAAAAAACAATGTTGGACAGGGCATCCCGCTCTGACAACAAAAATCAAGAGGCAGTAGCCCCAAAGGACGATAAGAGAGACAGTGCTCCCCAGGAGGGCTACTGCCCCAAAAGGGGAGCAAATCAAGAAAACGAGGGGGCATACAGCCTAGACCTCCCCAAAACAAAAGGGGCAAAAGCTCCCAAGGACAATAAAGAGGACAATGCTCCCCAGGAGGCCGACTCCCCAAAAAGGGAAGTATTTCCTGGAAGAAGTATAGAGCAGGGAGAGTCGGTCCCAAAGGAAAGCGGAAAGGGAAATGCCCCTCAAAATAGCAACCCTTCCGCCAAGGAACAGCAAAAACAGTCCAACCTCACCAAAGATCCAACACCAACAAGAGGGTCGGCATGGGGGAATACTGTAGAGAAGCAACTGTCCCCTCAAGAGTATAGAGACTTGTACTTGACCAAGTACAGACAATACATAGAGGGGGCAGAAATTAAACCAGTGCCAGGCGCTTGGGAGGCAATCGAAGACAGAGTGCTCTCCCTCATCATCTCGGATATGCCGGAAAACCGCCTCCTAGGGATGAAAAAGGAAGACATGGCAGGGCACCTACACAAGCTAAACATCCCGGTATTATACCTGTACCAGAGGAGCTACGCCATGTGGGACATCCTCCTACCCACCAAGGAAGATGCGGAGAGACTCTCCCTACAGGAAATTAAGTATGGGAGAATAAAACTAAAGCCCGAATACCAGGGCAGGACAAGGACCCGGGTGCAGGTATTCAATGTACCTATGCAAATATCAGCAGAAATCCTGGGATCCTTCTTCACACAGTTCGGCGAGGTGGAAAAAATAACCCCAGTGCGGTCGAAAACCGGCATGCACTTGGGCAGCTACACTGTGGCCATGAGGCTAAAGAAAGAAGGCTTCCAGGCGATACCAGCACAGCTGACATTTAAGGAGGCAACTATGACAGTAGTAGTGGAGGGGCGTCGTCCGCATTGCTGGTTCTGCCAAAAACAGGGTCACATGGCCAAGAGCTGCCCTCAAAGGTCAACTCCTACTCAAGTGACACTAAAGGCGGTCCCAACCTCTGAGACAGTGCCAGTGTCCAAACAGGCTGTCACAACTCCTGCAACCGGAGCACCAACCCCAGCACCGAGGAAACCCAAAACTGTGCAGGAGGCCAAAGGGGAGGAATGGATCACGGTAATGAGGCGGAAATGGAAGCCCACAATCCCATCTGCCACCGTCCCACAACCAACCCAACAACTGAGGCAGCAACAACAACAGCAGCCTCCACAACAGCCGCAGCAACAGCCATGGCAGCAGACACAGCAGCAGCAGCCAAACCAGCCATTGAACCAGCCGCAGCAACAACATCAGCTGCCGCGGCCAATGCCACAACCAATGCCACGAAAACAGCGGCAACAACAAAAACAGCAGCAGCAACAGCCAGAACAGCAGCAGCAGCAACAAAAACGGCTGCAGCAACCAGAAAAGCAACAGCACCAACCGGAGAAACAACAACTAGAGGAGCAGCAACAACCAACGGTCCCCACACCAATTGAGACGGGGATCAAGCGAAGAAAACACTGCTCCTCTGAGGATGAATCTGCTAGTGAGAGGGAGAGGAACTCAACCTCACCACTCCCCGGTAATTTGCTCAGTGGGGGAGCAAATAAATACCTCAAAGTGTAGTATCTGTTCTTCAGATGCTGCACTTCAATTTCTTGTTCTCTGTCAGTGGAGGAGAAATCCTTCAAGACTGAGACAATTTTAATTTTTGTTCCTTTTCTCCACGTTAAAAAACGGCCCTGGTGTCTAACTCTGTCCCGTGGGGGGCATTGTAAATAGGAACACCCTAACCTCCCAGTGTTAATAACGGCTTTTGAGGGCGGGGGGTATTTATTTCGAAAGCCGTTCTAAACATGGGGAAGTTGTTTTTTTTTATAATACGTTGGCACAATGATACTCTGCCATTTCTAATATTTTTCCTATTAAACTCTTTCCCCTACTTTTTTTCTTACTATTTTTAACGTCTGTTGGCTCGCGTTTCTTATTGCTCAATCGGTATAATCCGGCAGTTTCCGTCGTTCGCCGGGTGTTGCCCACCGATAATCACGGGAAAACAGATTAACAGAAGTACCTTAGTTTAACAATGAGTATATGTTCTTTTTTCTTAATATTAAAAGCATTGAACAATGCGAAGCACAATTGTGGGCATATATATTTTTGGTACTGTGCTGAAATAATATTGTTTTTATTAACAAAGTCATTCGATAGGAGAGGGTGATTTGTCAATATTAAAAAAAATTAGCGTAAAACTTGATTTAAACCTGAAAACACTATTTACAAATAGCGCGGTACCAAAAATGCAGAACCGGTGTAGAGGATTGGTATTTTATTTCTAGATTTCTTACACATGGGTATGTCTACGTCGTCACAAGCCTCACTACATAGGAATGATTTTTGTCTTACATTTACATTATTTGATATGTTGTGAAAAAAGTATAAAACTTATTAGCAGTTTATTTAACGCTTCTTTTAAATGGTAAAAAATTAAAGAATGATGATATGAAATTGCAGTTACATAGTGTTACATGCCAGGGGGAGGAGGTAAAAGCTGTGGCGAGCGTTGGAGGCACATTTTATCTTTACACTTATTAAAAAAAATAAAACAACTGGTTAGGATATTTAAACAGTACAGACCTTAGTAATTTAATATTTGGCCAACAACAAAAATAACCGTATTTTAATTTTTTACGCTGGGTGGGGTGGGGGGGTGCATACTACCTGCGGGTAACACGCGGTGGTAGCTAGTGTATTATGTTAAGGACAATTGTCTGTTTTCATAAATGTGCATATATATATATATATATATATATATATATATATATATATATATATATGTGTGTGTGTGTGTGTGTGTGTGTGTGCATATATATATATATATGTATATATATATATATATATATATATATATATATATATATATATAGCCAGTAGAGTTTAGTTTCCTAGAAGTACATCCAATGAAACAACATGTGTCTACCAAAGAGTGCTCAATGAGTGAACAGAGCAGGTAAATTAAATGTATTTATACAAACATTAATGGCTACATATGTGCATACATGTGTCTGTAATCACCCGCGTTGGGGGATTACGTCTCTTCAGGCCAAGAATTTCCGTCGAGAACTGATATTTCAAACAAAAACATTTTCTTATTTCGTTAACAAAGTTAGAATGTTACCTGAGTGGGAGTTATAAGCGGGGGGCCGGACAAGCGAGGTCTTTGAAGATAATAAGCATCTTCTTTTTTATTTCCCTTTCTTTTTATCAATCTCATCTTTTGGTTTTTATGGCATAAGGTACTTGAGAATTTAGTATTTTTGTATTGCAGTCCGTAAATTAAAAACACTTCTTATGGTCACTGAGTACTGACCGGTGTCTTTTAATCCATCCAACCACATACATGTATACACACACACACACGCGCACACACACGCATCCCCCACACACAGATAGGGACACATACACACATATGTATATATATATATATATATATATATATATATATATATATATATATATATACTGCTAATCAAACTGTGTCCAATAATCTAAATAGAGGATGTATGCAATTAACGAGGGGTATATAGTGAATTAGAAACTGTACAATATGTTTCATATAGCAATGTAACACTTGGTAATGCTGAATATGTCAGAGGTCATTAATTTAAATACGACAGACTTGTGCGGATACATGGTGCTGCCTCATAGCAATCACATTTAAAGTAAACTTACTGCACATAATCTTTAGTTGTTTATTTACTTGCATACATTAAAGCAAGAACAGAGAAATGATAAAACAAAAGTATATTGATACAAGTTTGAATATAAATATGTTAAAGAAATCTCTTCTTCAATTTGACAATGCCTTGTCTCTTGTTCAAAAATCCTATCGCACACCAATGTCCTTTACAAGACTCTGCCGTGTCGAACACGTGGTACTTCGTCCGTGTTCGGTCATTTTTAGCACGTGTATTTTCCTGTTGCGTTCTGACCATCTGTGTAACACGGCTATCTCTCTTTCTCTTCCGGGTCACATGTCTAAGATGGATGTCTCTATATTTTATGATGTTTTTTTTTCTTTCTCTTTCACACAATTCTCAATCATTTAAATACAGCTGCTGTTTCTGCTTCTTCTTCTTCTTCTTCTTCTTCTTCTTCTGCTGCTGCTGCTGCTGCTTTACGTGCGTGATATTATCAAAATAAATAAACTAAATAAAAAGCAGTTAATGGTGCTATGTTGATTTTACATGCGGCGTACAGAGAGAAAGCGTGCAGAATTCGAAATTAATCTTAATTCGAGGGTTGCCGGAAAAATATATTAAAAAGTAAGCAATCTTTTCTGGGCGATAGTAAACTGCAGGGGCGCTATATACAAAAGTAGTAGGTGATATCAGAATATTTTTTCATGGGGGAAAAGTGTGTATATAGTGGATGCTGTCTTTGCTAATAGCCGATCATAATAAAACAATCTGCAAATGGTTTAAATCATTTGTTCAATTGTTCTGAGGAAACAAAAAAGGTTTGTGTCAACAAGGAAACTAAATAAAACATGCAATCACTACTAATTTTTAGAGTCAAATCGGCTGTCAGCTGACTAGTGAGCAATAGGTGAGTTTTTACCATGACTTTATCCATTACGCCACGGATCCTTGCACGAGTGCAGCAGAAAGATTCACTTGTTCAACGGAAATATTTCTGATCTCGACAGAAAAATACACGAGTTACACAAGATACACCTAAGAAGATCGGAGGCTACATCAACCTAAACGTTGTGCAACTAGCACTCAAAATTAGAACAGTAGACCGCAGCATCGAAATGATGCGCATGCTTTTTTTTAAAATTACATTTTCACTCCAAACAAGGCACGTTGCCAGGTTGAGGTAGGGGGGCTACTATCAGGGACATAAGCTACAGGGATACTATGTAGGGAGTTGGGAAACAAGATGTACGTTCACGTTACACTTGAACTTCTGCATGTCAGTACAGTTAGGGAAGCAGGGACCCGGAAGAGAATATCAAAGTCTAGCGGTTCTGGGGAAGAAACTACTGGAGTAGAAGGCTCTTTCATATCTGGGGATCTTTACTGTGATTGAGTGGGATTTAGCTGCTTTCCCTGTTTGTCGGGGGTATTTACGTCGAGGGGCTACAAGTTCTTGCAGTTCGTCGGAGCAAGCACCGTTAAAATGAAAAAGAACTAATTGTAAAATAAATGATTCGATTGGTGCGTTTGATAAAATAAACCCATTCCTAAACATATAATTATGCACAAAGAAGAATAAATACTACTACACACAATGAATACCAAATCGCTCGTAGTTATGATAAAAATATAGTTAACATTAAATTGTTTTCGCATCCACCATATTATCAAGATCGCTGTGATACAAATAACGCGTTTTGATGGAAAATGCATATGAAATGTGTGTTGTACATAGTTAAACAGATGTAGTTTTTAAAATCACAAATTATATTTTGATATGGAGTCGATGACCACAAAAAATATTAAAATAATAACCAAAATACCCTTTTTAATTTTAATGCATTTATATTTTGGCTATTTATGAAGGTTGGCTCTCGTCTAGGAGAACCCCCATGTTTTGACAAGCTTATGGGTTTGTCCTTTACTCCTGATCTGAAATGGAACACGTACATCAAGTCTGTTGCCAAGGTCGCCCGAAAGATGGTGGGATCCTTATACTGCTCCAGAAGATATCTCACTACTGATGCAATTCTCTATCTATATAAAAGCCAAGTACGTCCAAGGATGGAATACCGCTGCCATATCTGGGCAGGAGCTGCTAAAAACAGCCTATACTGCCTTAACAGAGTACACAATACATTCGTAGCTTAGAGGGAGATGCCTTTTTCTGTTCCCTGCAACCTCTCTCCCACAGAAGAGACGTTGCGAGCCTATCTTTGTTTTATCGTTATTTCCATGGCAGGTGCTCGTCTGAACTCCAATGTCTGGTCCCCCCTCGCCAATCTTTTACGAAAAACACCCGTCTAACTGAATCCACTCTCAAAAATGTTCCCCACTCTTTATCTGTGCCTAAATCAAAACGTAGATTCTATGAACAAAGCTTCTTTCTTAGAACTACACGCCTGTGGAACTCTGCCTGCTTCCCACATGACTACAACCTGGATGTTTTCGAGTCCAACGTAAACAAATTCCTGATGATCCGCCCCCTTAAGTAAACACTTCATTAAATCTCCACACTAACGTACTGTACTTGCAATAACCCTTATCCCTGAGTGGCTTCCGGGCCTTGATAAGTGGTGACCTCCGTGTAAAAAAAAAGGTTGAGGATTGAGCTATCGTCGGAATTGCCTGGACGGTTAGCGAAAAACACCGGAGGCTTGCGAAACGCGTACCGCATTAACCATAACAACAAAAATATTAGTTATCTTTGTTATCTTAAGTTTATTATATTACATACATTTTTATATTTACTTGATTTTAATAAAAAGCATAAAACATCATAAAACAAGAAAAATATCTTATAAAACGTGTTTTAATTGTTTGCTATCAGTTGCTGGTTATTCGAAAAAAACAAATATTTATTCATTATTTTTTTTTTCATTTGGATACAATTTTAAAAATGTTTCGGAAAAGTTATTCAATGACTATTCAAGATTATTTATTTTTATTTTTCAATGATTTTTTTTTACTTGAATAAGCATTGTATTGACAGAAGAAGTATATGATTTATTTTTTTGAAAAAATAGCCTCTGTTAGCGCGTAAAATATCAGGAAATTTGATTCTGCACTTTTCTGTTATTCCGTAATCTTTTCTGAGGATTCTAACGGGAGAACAATCCTTGTACTTTGTTGCCTAAATAACGCATTTTGTAACTATTCGCTTTTTAAATATAAATAATGTTATTGTCTATGTAATAAAAGAGATCTGTGTAAATCCTTATGCATAAATAAATATTCATATAAACACATATATAATATCATGCGTTCTTTGTTGTTGGCCTGTTCTGATTAATGTTATTACACTTATCAGACATCTCAGCATAAGTGTTATACATTACAATTTTAATATCGCAGCAAAAAGTATTGCAATATTGAATATAGTCTCCAGAGATATACTTGTTTCCGAATGTTTCGTAAAATGCATGTCATCAATTACTATGTTCAAATTATAACTTTTTCCGGTGTAACGATACAGAAACATCAGCTACTGTTATGATACGTTGTAAACATTAAACTTCTAATATATATATATATATATATATATATATATATATATATATATATATATATATATATATATATATATATATATGTATTTGTTTAAATATTTTTTTAATTAGATGAAGAATATGTAAAACACAGCCACTAAACCTATTTGAATTTGCGCAAATATGTATTAATTTTAGAAGTTTAGTAGAATTGTATAATATCCATATTTCTGGAAATTTCAGAATTAAAAATATCCCCACTCTTCCTCTCCTCTCTCCCCCCTCTCTCTCTCTCTCTATTTCTCTCTCCCATTCTATCTCTCTCCCTCTCTCTCTCTCTCTCTCTCTCTATATATATATATATATATATATACAGAGAGACAGAGAGGCAGAGAGGCAGAGAGAGAGAGAGAGAGAGAGACACAACGAGAGAGGAAAGAGAGAAAAAATATATAGACATGCGGACTGTGTTGAAACTTTCCACCTAAATGAAATGATCACTTGCAGCATTGGTGATTATATAAGAAAAAAATGTGTCTGTGAGTACAAAAATTAGTAATATTTATTTAAAAATATTATTGTAATATATATATATATATATATATATATATATATATATATATATATAATCACCATCAAAAATATTATAAAAAGATACATGAAAATAAAAAATCATAATAACAAAATAAAACCAATAATATATTATAAAAAATACCATACGAAAAACCTAGTAGTAAAGAATAATAACAACGATACAACCGATAAAATGAGTATGGCCAATGTAGTTTACTTGTTTAAATGCCCCCTCGAGGACTGCTACTCGAAAAATATAAACTATATTGGCCATAGACGTACTACATTGGGAAAACGTCTCACAGGACATCAGAACACCTCCAGTGCTATTATAAGAACATAACATAATAAACACCACATACAAACAATATAAAGAACTTTAAAAAAATAACACTACCATATGAAAAACTTGCAATAATTACCAACGACTAACAATGCTAGAAGCATTAATAATAAAAAGTAAATCCCAACCATTAATAAAATAAACTTTGACAACAGCAGCCGAATTGTTCACCTATTCTAACACGATAAAGGTGAAGAGGAGGAAAAAAAAAGACAAGGAAAAAAATTTCAAATTAGGCGAAACTACACATAGAAAATTAGTAATGAAAACAGTAAAACGACAGAGAACAAATCAATCAATAAGTAGGATGCACGGGAAGAACAAATCGAGATCGAAAACGTTCGGTAAACTAGGGGACTTTATAAGAACTTTGGATTCCACAACAAAAATAATTGTACGAAAAAAAGAAAAATTCGAAAGAAAGATCATAAAAAGAAGAACGAAGATCCTCTTTAATAAAATATGCGCGAATATATATATATATATATATATATATATAAGATTGTTTATTTTTTATAAGCAATTCTGTTGTGTGTTTTTCGCTCCCTCAGTGCTTTAAAGGTGGAGGATATCTGTCTTTTTGTTTATATTCTAGTCGCCTCATATATTTTATTATGAGTAATTAATTTATTATTTAAGTATTTATTTAAACATTTTATACGTACATCAAATTAAGTTATCTATATACAAATAATATCTATATATGAAATAAATATTAAAAATATATAAGCAGGTGCATATATATATATATATATATATATATATATATATATATATATATATATATATATATATATATATATAGGAAAGTCAGGGAGAGGGTGGTTAGCAGCGCCCAGTGTAGAGTTGGAGGCAAACCGACTGGCAAGCATGTTAGCCTTCTCGGTTGCTGAGCAAACAACCTCATGATTGTTGGTTAGAAGTGGAATTGCTGATTGCCCATTATTTACTACAATATTGTAGATTTCCCAGAAATTACGGATTCTTAATTTTTGTGCTTCGATGCGTTTTTTGGTAGTTTAAGTAAATTCTCTCTTAGCTGTCGCTATTTCTTTCTCACCGTTACTTATAGCTTCTATATACTTCTGTCTGCTTTAACTGGACTTATGTCAGTTAAATCTAAAATGTATGATGGACTTTCTAAATGTAATGTGTCATAGTTTTATTCCTCCAAGATGGATCGGAAAATATTGCAAATTACAATAATTTATGAATTCATTATCTGTAAGTCTCATTTCTCTGCTGCAGATTTCAGACTTTTAGAAAGCAACCATTTCTTTTTTTATTTTAAAATTAGGAGGCCTTACCTTTCGAACGACTCTCGTAGCGTCAGCTATTAACAACTTAAGCAGACTTTTTTAATCGGGAATATATCTAGCAATTAAAAATGTTTGGTTTAATTTCTTGACATTATTCTCCTAGTATTTTCGTTTATTTTAAAATTAGTAGGCCTTACTTTTCGAACGACTCTCGTAACTTCAGATATTAACAACTTAAGCAGGCTTTTTTTAATCAGGAATATATTAAGCAATTAAAATTGTTTAATTTAATTTATTGACATTATTCTCCTAGTATTTTCTTGTTTTTTATTAGTAGGCCTCACTTTTCGACGACTCTCGTAATTTTAGATATTTACAACTTTAACACACTTGTTGTTAATCAGGAAAATATCAAGCAATCAAATTGTTTAGTTGAATTACTTGACATTATTCCACTATTATTTTCGTTTCCAATATGTTGAAAAAAAGTCTTCTAACTTGAATTTTAAATCAACGAAAAAGTAAAAAAGAACATCGTATGAACTGATATAAAAGCGACGTAAATTTTTCATCAGGCGAAAAGAAGTGACGTTGTCTTCTTTTTAATTCGTTAAGGACGTACGATTTGCATTCTACATTTTTCCTCCATCTAACCAATTTGACATCTGTAGTTTAGTAATGTTTTATTCCGCGTCTTTCTTGTATGGCAGGGTCTATACACATACACACATATACACACACACAAAGCCATATATAGAGAGTAGAAAAGAGATAACGGAAGAAGAAGAAGGATACAGAAATAGCGTTATATTATATATATAATATATTCATATATTATAAAAATATATACATTAATATATATATATATGTATGTGTGTATGTGTGTGTGTGTGTGTACCGAGATGAACGAAAGAACCTATATAAATAGTTTATTTCAATAAACATATAATTTATACAACAAAATAAAAGAATAAACTGTCGCAAATTTATTAACTAATATTTGGTTGACATTCCCTTTGCCGTTTTAATACTAGGATCTTTCTAGTCATAACATTGATCAATTTACTAATATTATCTTGAGGAATCCTTGCAATGTCTTATGGAATCATGCTAAAATCCAGCCTTAGAATTTGCCTTCTTTTTTCTTTTTACGAACGTTCCGATCATATGGGCACTAGAGTTTTGCAAATCTGTTCATATCCTGGGGCTGACTTGATCACTTGATCATGGAAATTAATTAATCCTATTTTGGCTCAACCAATGTTGTGTCGCCCTAGCAGAGTGACAACAGGCCCCGTCTGCTATAATTGGAGTTAACTTAGTTCATTCTACCACTTGGAAATATTGGTAGGAGGCATTCCTGTAATATTGAAACATATTTAGCAGAATTTATGTTTTCTTTGCACTTCACCAGGTCTGAGCGACCATCACTCCAAATTGCGCCCAATACTATAAGAGAGAAACGTTTATGTGCCAGCATTGGCTGCAGTCTGTTTAAGTAAAATTCTTGCTGAGGGAACCCCTATATCCGTATACTCCCCTTGTCAGGAAATAATGCAACTCATTACTCATCAGAGAAAATGGTAAAGAAGTTATTAGTCTCCACCATCTTCCGATCTCAATCTTTGGCAGAACGAAGCAGAGGGTTTAATTCTCGCAGCCCTACAATAGAAACCCAGTTTGTGAAGACGCCTTAAAGCTGTTTGGGGAATGCCACCAGCTTGTGTTTCAATGTCAAACTATTTGTACCGAGGATCTTCTTGAACATTTCATTTAACAAGACGCATTGTTCTTTCAGAAAGCCGGGGGCAACCTAGATCAGGTTTTGTGCACTGTTTGACCTTGCTTTTAAACTGTACGATCATTCTATACACAGCAAAACAGGTGTATTGAAATTTCATCCGCTATTTCGCGTTGATAAAGCCCACATACCTTTTGACCCACACATCGCCCCCGTAGAAATTATGATAGGGTTGCTTCCTTTTTGGTCCGTGGCATGATTCAATATTGTTATGTGCAATTTTAACGAGAAACTGCATTTCAGCACTATTTATAACTATAAATATTAATAAGCACATAAATATTTGTCTCAGGGGCAATACGTTTCTTTCATGTATATATATATATATATATATATATATATATATATATATATATATATATATATGCATGTATATATATATATATCATAATTTATAAATTTAAAATGTGTGATTTGAAAAAAGTTAAATTTCAAATATAGATATTTTATTGTATACAAGACAAAGAATACAGTATAATAAAATATATGTCCTTAACCCATGAGTTGTCGATGTTTATAAATCTCGGAAGAGGAAAATATTAGCAAATATTATAAAAGTTTTGCACCTAATTTGCTAACGGTTATAAACATAGAAAATTAAATTAAATCTTGTTTAAGTTATTACCTCATTTCAGCAATATAGAATAAGGGAATATGTATATTGATGTAGCAAAAAAAAAAATAAAGAAAGGATACTGAACTTCAAATCGAAAGTGCATGCTAAATCATGTGAAGGAAGCTCTTGGTATTCCGCAGGTAAAAAGATCCAACGCGTATTGTAATAAATCCAAGGAAGCTGGAAACAATCCAATATATACATATTTCCACAGTTTTTCTTTAGTTTCATTGGATATCCGGCAAATCTTTGATTATATCAATCCGGTAAATATTTCTTTCATATATCAGTTTAAAAATTCAGTTCGAGTTTTCAATCACTTAGTGAATAAATACCAAAAGATATTCATAGACAGGTTAATAAAATAAAATAACATGTAAATTAAATGAAAATGAAAATAATTAAATAAAATAATTGCCTATCAAACCCCCAAAAAAATATTTTTAAAAATCAGATGCAGTTTGGGTTATCAAGATTATATTTGTAAGTCAATACAATTGAAAATGTTATGTTATAATATTACTAAAATTGAAAAATAAATAATTCTATCTATCCCTCAATCCGGTATTGCTTTAATCTGAAAAGGTATTCGAATATCCAATCAAATTGACCCGAACTTATAAAGAGAAGGGTTCGTGTTACAGACAAGAGATGTTTCCTTCCCATGTAAATAAGCAGAATATTAGATAAGTGAAAGTGATCTGAGGAGTAGCCCAGAATCTAACCCTGTAGGCAAAGTTAAGAAATGGAATGTTAGCAAGCAAGTCTATTGTTAATTTATTTAGAAATCTGAATATTAAATATGTCAGTAAAAGAATGAACAATGCAAATTAAATTATATTGTTTAAACTAGGTTAGAGTTATATATTGAGAATTTATTTGTTCGCCAAGGGTGTGTTTGGACAAATGTACGTAATGCCTCGTGAAATTGGTCAGGTTTGAAAAACCCACTTTTGACGTCATAGACAAAGGGAGATTCTCAATATAGGATCTTAGAGTTCGAGTCAAGAGAGTTGAGTAGAGAGTCAGAGAGTTGGGCAGTCTGTTGGCAGTCAGTTGGTCAGTGGAGAAGTTGGAGTCAGAATCCCTTAAGGCGAAGGGTAGAAGATTAATCATGTAGGTCATGTTCAGTTCCTGACGTCATTGACCCGGCGATCAGATGAATAAAGAAGTCATCATAATGCTGTAAATGTTGTCTTGTGTCATCCTTCATCACGAACGAAAGGTAATTAGGTTTATCATCTTATAATGAACATTGTGTTACCCATCGAAGATTATGTATCTCCTCTCTTCGGTATATGTTAAGAAGAACAATCCCCTGTCTGATATATTAATGTCTTCCCCTAAGGAATTGTCACAGTCGTCGTCATGAAGCAATATATATATAAATTTCATTATCATTCTAATATCGGCCTTATAAGAACGGTTATATATTTGAACAGCCCAAGAAATATAAGAACTGGTATAAATGTCTCTCTCATCGTCGTTATATATGTGCCTCAATATGAACTCCCCGTCATCCTTTAAATATGGAACCACTACTACACAACATCTGTATTTATGTAGGCTAGACAAACTAATGAAGTTAAATGCGTAACATGCCGTAGATATGCGTATGCAATGCATGCGAAATTACGTCACCAGTAGGGGAAAAATACTTTTAAACGTAGATAAAATTAGAGACGGAGATATCAGTTTAGATCACGTTCGAGGCGTGGATGATGTTCGTGAGCACGTTCAAGAAGACAATCATCTTAAGGAGTTCACAGTATTTACAAGATAATTAGAAAATATATGTGGTTATTACAACAAAATAAAAAAACAGTTGGATTCTTTTTTATTCCTTGTCTCCTTTGCGACATATGCGGCAACTTGTTGGTTCCCTGACATCGTTAGAAATGTACAAAATAAGACGGTAAAAACAGATAGCGCCATTGTAAAAAGAAAATGTGGAAAAGATATAAAAGTTCCCGGTCTTATTGAGGAGAGTAAGAGAAGAAAAATGAGCGAATAACTCCCATTCTACCTCCTCTAAATATGATTTGTTTGGGAAAAGGTTTCTTCTCGGAGCTATAATAGGTATTTATTATAATGAATTAAATCAATTGATACTATCCGCAAAATTTACACCAAGTATTGGAGAGTAAGGATGAGTATATTGAATTTATATGTAGCGTCTGGAATTGGATTCCTAATTTTTTTTTTTTTTTTTTTTTTTGGCTGGACGGGAAATAGCGTTTATATTTAATTAATTGTGGGCATTTTTATAGAGAGTACACACATAAACATCTATTTCCCTTTCAAAGTAATCCTCTCAGCTCGCAATGATCCGATCAACCTACTTCTAGAAGGCCTGATGGGCATCTGCTTGTGTGAGCGTATGAATGAATTTACTCAAAGCCTGTGTCCTCTCCTCTCTTGTCTCAAAATGACAGCCTCTAATTTTTTTTCTTAAGCTTAAAAAATAAACAAAAGTCGCATGAAGCAAGATATTGTTTATAGGGTGTTTTTTTTTTGTTTTGTTCAACTACTTTGGTCGAATGGTCTTGGACAAGATAGAGTTGAGCAGCAGTGTATTGTCCTTGTAGAAATAGCTTTGACCTGATTTGAAGATTGCTGATGTTTTCCGACATAATAACTTCCTTAACTTTCCTTAAAACCTTAACATAGTATTTCTTGTTGACTGCATGCTCAGTGAGAACCCAGTGCATGTAGATCATCAAAAAACAATTAATCAAAAGATTTGTCTGGCATTCTTCGGTCTGGGAGCGCCAGCATACTGCCACTAAAAACTCTCCCTGTCTTTCTTGGGCTCTGGGTTTTAGCAGTAGATCAACTTTCATCGCACGTCACCATAACATCAATAACTACGCTATCTGAATTGATCAGCTCTGGTATCTCCCTGCTGTCATAACAATGTATTATTTCAGATATTTTCTGGGCGCTCTTGGGATAAACTTCGCACAAATCTTCCGCATCCTCATTTTCCGCGAATGTGTACAGTTTCCACACTTACATTAAACAGCGCACTTATTGTTAATATATATATACATATATATATATATATATATATATATATATATATATATATATATATATATATATATAAACGATTATTGTTTATATACATATATGAGGAATTATTGTGTATTTATATATATATATATATATATATATAATATAAAGCTGAATTTGTGTGTGTGTGTGCCTGGTCACGAACAAGCTCCTATATGGTTGACTATTTAAAAAAAAAAACTGATTACATATAATGTATCGAGAAACAGGAATGGGTATGTTTGATCTGGCGGAACGGTAGTTCATTAAAATTGTGGGGTCTGCGTTCGCGCCTGGTCCACAAAGTATGGAAATAAAAATTTAAAAATGAATAAAAAAACGTTTACAAGTGTTTTTGATATAGATGTGCATACGCATAATTTGATAAGTGTGTTTTAACTTAAATATGGGTGGTATGATAAAAGTGTTAGGCCTGCGTTCGCGCCTGGCCTCCATAGAATCGAAATAGGCACACCCTTTAATAAAGACTTTTCATATACATCTGCGAAAGTATACTTTGATAATTAATTTTTCCGTTTGAAGAAATATGATATAATAAAATTATGGGGGTGTTCGTTCGCTCCTGACCTCCATAGAATGTAAATATGCCACAAAGTTTAAAAAGGTCTTCTTTAATATAGATCCACAGAATATTGAGATAAGTGTTTCAGTGTGAACAGGTATGGTATAATAGATTATGGGGTTTATCTATTTTATGTTTACTTTCCTCCTATTTTGCTTTGGTTTTGATTCCCCCAAATTCGAAGCTATCTCTTTACAACCCTTCCTTTTCATAATCTTTCATAAATCAGAGTCCATTTTCTGTAGGGTGTTTCTGAACCCAGTCAAAGACGGGTATTTATGCTAGTATATATATATATATATATATATATATATATATATATATATATATACATATACATACGTATATAAACTATCAGTGAATGTTTTATGCACAGACACACAAACATATATATATCTGTCTGTGCGTAAAACATTATCTGATCGTTTATACATATATGCGTATATATATATATGCATATACATATATATATATATAAACTATCAGTGAATGTTTTACGCACAGACACACAAACATATATATATATATAAACAATTAGTGAATGTTTTACGAACAGACACACAAACACACATATATATATATATACGATTATTGTTTATATATATATGAGCAATTATTGTTTATATATATATATAAATATATATGTGTATATATATATATATATATATATATATATATATATATATATATATATAAACAAGAAGTGAATGTTTTACGCACACACACAATCATATATATATGTCCACCTGGCATGCCTATTTTAAAAGAGAGAGTTGCCAGATCGTAGAAGACATGACGTGCGAATATAAGAAAGATCGACTGAGTTGTGTATATATATATATATATATATATATATATATATATATATATATATGTTTGAGTGTGTGTGAGTATGCGTGTGTGTGTGTGCCTAATGTTGTGTGTGTGCATATGCGTGTCTTCGTGTGTGTACGAGTAAATATAAATTATTGTTTCCTTTATTTTGGAGCAGAAGACATTGAAAATATATCGGTTACCATACAAACTTCCCAGACGTTATTTGCCTAAAGATTGACATCAAACCTTTAAAAATATTCCTATTTATTTGAAAATAAAACCCATTTAATTGTTTTCCTCTGATTTAATGCAAAAAAAAAATATGAACATTTCTACTGATTCTCAAATAGTTTGAAACGAAGATAAATTTATTTTCTAAATATTTTTTAGGTGAAGATAATATTTTAATATGTTACATACTCTGAATGTAGCTTATCTCTCTTAATTAGAATAGTGAACTAGTATGTGTGTATGTGTAGGCCTGTTTTTATTTTGTTTGTTTGCGTATTCGTTTGAAGGTGGGTGGGCAAAAGAAGAACTTAGATAGCTCAATCAGAAGACCAGGAAACTCATGACCATGAACAATGCACTACACCCAAAGGATGCTATTGAAAAACTCTACGCGAAAAGGAAAGAATGTGGAAGATGACTGGTCTGCATAGAAAACATAATACAAAATACTAAAAGGATAATTATGACAGCGAGAGACACTGAAGACATTCTAAAAAAAAAAAAAAACCAGAAAACACAAATGACAAAACAAGAAAAGAAAATGGGAAAAGAAATATCTCAACGGAAGATTCATAAGAGTGACAAAAGATGAGAATAACGAAAACACTTGGACATGGATGCGAAAAGATATGTATACTGAGAAATTGAATCCCTAATAACTGCAGCACAAGATAACTCGATAAGAACGAACCATATAAAAGCAAAGATCGATAGAACACAAGAAAACAGCAAAGGCACACTCTGTGACAAAGAGACGAAACGATAAACCATATATGAATTTGAAAAGTGAATGCAGCAAACTGGCCCAAAGGAAATACAAAACCAGGCACGACTAAGTGGAAAGGGCAGTACACTGGGAAACTGCAGTTTGAACGTACAGACAAAGAGTACAAGCATAAACCTGTAATAGTACTTGAAAAGTAGAACCACAAAATCCTTTGGGACATGGACATACTGACGGACAAACATATCCAAGCAAGAAGTGATAATTATCAAGAAAGAAAATTCTGTCACATCATGGATTTTGCTGTCCCAGCTGACCATTGGGTGAATATGAAAGAAAAGAAGAAATGGAGCAAATACACAGGGCTAGCCAGAGAGCTAAAAGTGATTCGGATTATGAAGAAATACAAAATAATACCTATAATAGTATGAGCACTAGGAACAATTCCGAAAAACTTTGAAAAAAGAATGAGAGAAATTGGAATCTAAGGAACGGCTGTAAAGATACAACGACTAACGATAATGAAAAAGGCTGAAATATTAAGGAAAACAATCGAAAATGCGGAGAATAATACACATAAACCACATGCGTGAGCCAGACAAACTGCAGAGGCAAAAGGAAAAAAAGCGTTACATGGAATGAAGAACACTGAAGATGCATATCAGCAAGTTCTACATCCTTATCACATATCCCCTCCCATTGTCCCATCACCGTTCTTCCCCCTTCCCTTGAAAAAGTGTGATGCCAAATAGCCGGGAAGGGTCAAGGAGGATGGAAAGAGCGAGGAGAGAGCGCTGGCTAGACCTCCGCTGGACAAGCGCGAAGAGAACTGGGACCTTGGGGAATCTTAGTGCCACTCAAATTCCAGTATAGACCAATGCCCTCTTCTAGCGAGAAATCGGTGGTGAGAGGTTGTTGCAATGACGCAAATGTATTTGCAAATGCTATCGAAGGAGGTGGAGAGTGCTGGACATCTGGGGAGACCTGTTGTCACTCAGCTTCCAGGGACCACTAGAGGTTTTTCAATAAGATCTTTGATGGCCTATGTGAAATCTCCATGTGAGCCAATAATAATAATAATAATAATAATAATAATAATAATAATAATAATAATAATATATTAGAACATTAAAATATCATATGTTATAAAGTTTTTCTTAAGTTTCATAAAACATAAACAGAGTCACGTAAAATAATACAGAACCGAAGAATGTATTCATAAAATATTTGCTATTTTATATCAGGTCCATTAAAATGTTTTTGTTTATTAAAAACTTTATCTGAAAATGAAAAAATATGTGTGTAAATCTCGTTTTTCGTAACAATAACGACATGTCTCTCTATAACTTGATGGCATCTTCCAACAAGCTCATAAATGTTTCTATTGTAAAAGTCTTTAGGTTTTTTAGTGAACTTTCAATCTCACGTTTATTGAAGCCGCTTTCGTGATTTGAACCTAAAACCATTTAAATGGTTTTATAATTCTTGAAAGAAGTGATAATCAAAGACAGCTATGTCATGAAAATATGCTAAATAGGGCAAAATTAAATTTCCCAAGTAAATTCACCTAGGTCACTAGTGCTGTGTGAATACGCGCGTTACGATGACTTGGGATACATCCGTCTTTGTTTACTAAATAAAGACGTTTTCTGGTCAGTATGAGTGCGAATTTTCCAGAAAAAAAAGATGAATGATATTTTAATATATGCTAGCAGGAACATCCGGTGTTGCTCAGGACCATATAATCAATGAGAAAATTGAAGTTGATTTTTAATATACCTATTATTCGTAGTATAGAGGGTATTTTGATGTCTATGTATCATTAGCTATCTCGTGCGAAAGAATATTTTACCTACCCTAGGACGGGTATTACACAACAGGTGTATTAAATAATTCTATCTTCGCTAGGACAGGGAATTTACAACACGTATATGAAATACTATTTCTTTTACCTATGGCGAGTAATGTACAACACATATTAAAAATTATTTTACCTATCTTCGGACGGATAATCTAAATACATATATGAATCTCGGGAACCTTTCAGGGCATTTTAAAAGCAAAATAAGCATGCTCCTTTCTACCTACCATCAGTACTACGATGACGACATTTCCGGAGCATAACTTGGAAAATTCAGACAAATACGGATCATCACCATCAGAAAGTAGCCCACGGCACGTTCACACAACACCAACAATATATCTATCTATCTATCTATATATCTATAAAATTGAACGTGTCTGTCTGTCTGTCTGTGTACATTTCCCTACGCAATAACTCTGTCAATTTTTAGTCTATATACTCGAAATTTGAAATACCGGGTACTGAGATTTGGGAAAATCGATGTGACGGGTGTCAGCCAGAAATTTGGCTGTTAAGGGGTAAAATTTCAACGATTTGACCTTTAAGAATTCTACCAAACTCCTCCGACAATTTTGGGTCTAGACACTTGAAATTTTAGATATAGGTTCCTTGAACCTGGATCTAATTTATTAAAGTGATTTGAGCCCGAAACTATAAATTTTAAGGGGTCATAATAGGGGTCAAATTAAAAAAAAATTACTCTTTTTTTTTTTTGCTCAGCATACACCTCCAAACACCCGGGCAACGCCGGGCTGAAATGCTAGTATATCTATAAAAGTGAACATGTAGCTGTATGTGTGTGTCTGTGTACATTTTCCTACGCAATAACTCTGTCAATTGTTAGTCTACAGACTCGAAATTTGATATACAGGGTACTGAGATTTGGGAAAATCGATGTGATCGGTTTTTGACCAGAAATTTGGCGATTGAGGATTTAAAGTTCAACGATTTGACCTTTGAGAACTCTACCAAACTCCTCCGACAATTTTGGGTCCAAACACTTGAAATTTTAGATATAGGTTCCTTGGACATTGACCTAAGTTAATAGCATGATTTGAGTCCCAAACAAAAAATGTTAAGAGGTCATAATAGGGGGCAAAGTTTAAAAAATTGACCGTTTTTTTGTTTTTTTGCTCAACAGGCACCTCAAACACCCGGGCAACGTCGGGCATAAATGCTAGTATGATATATATATATATATATATATATATATATATATATATATATATATATATATATATATATATATATATATATATATATATATATATAATAATGTAATCCCGAGATCGTAAGCTGATTCAATATGTTCCGGGATTGACTCTGTTCTATGTTATCATAATCTCATTGTTAAATGTACATGAAATAATGTAGTTTGGAGAACGTAAACTGCTACAACCATTTCCAGGATTGACTTCACATTTTATCCCCTTTCTTAAATAAAATATATTTATGAAATAAAGTCATTTAGAGAGCGTAAACTGCTTCAGCCATATTCGAGATCTGAGCTATTTCACGTCATCCAGCAACCTTATGTCTGGGGGGGGGAGATGCAATTTGAAAAACAGACAGACACACACAGACATAGCGTGATTTGTATATTAGATTATATAATTATTGAAATTCCTTGAGATGAATAATCTGTATATTTTATCTATTTATTTGCAGACTATTATTCTCATTTTATAGTTGTTGTTTCATGACGTTTCGGCTAACTATTCCTTGGTCAGGTTGTTAACAACGACAGGATAGGAATGCTGAATCTCTAAGCTGTATCCTCTGTAAATACTGTCTTCAATAGTTGTTGTCGTCTTACTGTGGTGCAGTGGGTGGAGGCGTTGAATCTCTACGGTTCCAAGTGAGCATTGTCTGAATATAGCAGTTTCAATCCTATCAAAAGCCGGCCAGAGAATTAGTTGACCAAAATGTGGTTAGACGACAACAATTATGGAAGGCATTAAATACTGGCAATACAGCCATTGAATTATAAGTGTTTTGCCATACTTATAGGTAAATCTGCACTATTCAAATGTTGATATATCGTTTAATTTAAAGGTGAACAAAAAAAAAACGTTGGGACGCTGAAAACGTACACAGTAAAACAATACGGTGTAAAATGCTCTTATGGTTGTCAAAATTTAAAGTAGATTTATTTGTACGAAAATTGCGTTAAAATAACTTAAACGAATACGGAAATGAACGATGTAAAAAATGCTGAAAGTACTATTTAGATCATTTAAACGCTAAAAAAAAAGTGGGACGCTGAAAACGTACAGAGTAAAACAATACGTTGTCAACGAGTTAAAGTTGATTTATTTGTAAGAAAATTGCGACAGTATACTTGCAATACAGAATAGTTAGAAAACATCCTCACCCTTCCCATGTTAAATAATAATTTCTAAATAATAACGTTAATATTTCAGTGCGCAGGTCAAATTCTACAAAAGTAGCGATTTGTGTTTATTTGTTTACGCTGTTATGAGTTTATGTTTATGTACACATGTGCAACCGGGAGTCGTAAACGAGATGTTGGGTTACAACACTCGTTACAAGGCCATTTGAGTGTTATAATTATATAGATACGGTTAAGAGACTCAGCATTCATATCGCGTCGCGGGTAACAACCTGACGAAAGCAGAAGGAATAACGTCGTGAAATAACAACTATAAAGATGAGGAGTCCACAACTAAATAAATAAGATATTTTAATATGACAGAAGAATTATTATGAACTTGCAAAATGCCTGGCGTTGCCCGGTCACAAAATAGTATATTTCTATTCATACAAAAAACGAGACATGTGCATGCGAGTATTGTGTTTTTCTAAATATGTCACTTCTTTTAAGTTAAAAAAAAAAAAAAACACTCCAGCTTAGATAGAAACCAAAAGCTAAGGACAGTCAATTAAGTACGATAGCTATTAGACCAACTTAACACGACTTAAAATTTTTTGTAACCTTGTCATTCTTAAACATAAGAAGCTGCCATGTTTCACTGCCGAGCACGCACATTCGTGAAACAGTTGATAAGCAGATAAAAATTCGATGACCTCCACCTACGAATTGTTCGACTTTGACTTCTTACCAGGTCTGTTTTCCTGACGAAAACGGATTAAGAAGTTTTTTCACATGTCTAAATAGCTGATCTACCAAATGACAAATCTTTAAATTAATAATTCGTTCAGTATATAATTTGAGAAGTCACCTACACACATTCTCACTTTTATATATATATATTAATATATATATATGTATGTATGTATGTATGTATGTATGTATGAGCGAATGAACCCTTCTTCGGGTCAACGGCCAACTAGCACCGTCTGTGTTTTTGTATATTGGGGTGAAGAGGACTCCTGTAAGCCGTGGTGAAGGCAACCTTTCTAGGAGAAGCAAATCTCTGATTTAAAAAAAACATAATGCGGGAGACCAGTACCCGCATTAACTGGTCTGCAGTTTAATTTGTTGCTGGCTATCTTGCTATTGTTTGTTGCTGGATATCAACATTTTAAACCGAGAGTGAGACTTAGCTGTTGTACAAAGCTAAGACTCTCTAACATCATCTGTGTATAGATACTCCCTCAGGCATTTGTCTATAAAAGTGGTCCTGTGGCGATGGAAAAGTTGTGACACGTGGAGGCTTGAAATGCTGGAAGCGTGTAATAATTGATCTCAATGACCATCTTCAGTGTCATGCCTGCTTGAGAGTGTGAATTCACCGGTAGGACTAAAAAAAAAGTCATTTTGGGCTCATGGAATTTAAGTGTCTGAGGGAGTGGCACTCGTTTGACAAGACGTTGCAATCATCATGTATGTGCGTAATTATAGTCATATTTTAGTAATAAAAAATAACATACACGTGTTTAACTGGCAAACATTTTGCACTAACCTTATAAACATTTAGAAAACGCTATACTAATAGCATAAAATGAATAAGAACGAGTAAACGCGGAAAATAAAATAACTAATAAGATAGAATAAAAAAATGTGTAATTTAACGAAAAAAAAAAAACAGAATCAAAAGAAAAAAATAAACGCTTTTGCAAACAAATCGTTTTTCTTTTATTTGTAGCCCGGAGTAATTACAAGGATTAATAATGTTTGACCAGCCCTGTGTTTCTTGTTTTCTCTGTGGCTATTTATACGGTTCGCTGTTCGTTAATGACCGTGTCTCCTTGTCTTCTCACAATGTAGGGTGATTGAATAATGCGCGAATCGTCAAATAAAATCGACCAGGGGATCGAACCTTATCAAGACTAATACCTCCCTAATTGATGAAATACAAGAGAAACAAAATTAATAAAAGAAAATGGTAAAGTACAAACCAATAAAATCTCTCATTAAACTTTTAGGCTTTCTTTAATATAAGCTGACGAGTTTGAGGGATAGTTCTAAAGATATTTTTACGTCTCGAACTCGAAATTATATTAAACACAATGTAACGTGCGTAAACTTCAATAACTACTTGTCTTTTTTATGGTGTAATTAGAAGTAAATGCTTGTTGAATTTCAAAATACTTATTACGAATACTCACAAGATACAAGAAGTCATTTCCGTTGTTTTTTTTTTTAAACTTTCATGCGAACTTTGTAACGAAATAAAACTAGAATGGAATTTTCTCTTAAGGGGTATGTTTGTTCATGAGACATAGTTTGATTATGTTGGTAGTCTGGCTCCTAGAATGACCGCTTGTTACCAATCACTGAGAATGACTGGGCTGGAAACTCCTAGTAAGTAACAACAACAACAACTAATACGACTACTACTACTACTACTACTACTTCTACTTCTACTTCTACTACTACTACTACTAATACTAATACTAATAATAATAATAATAATTATACTACTACTAATAAGAATAATCATTATATTGCACAAATGATTGTGGAAAGTTACCCAGACTGGTAAGATCGAGAGGGAAAGCACTAACCAGACCTCAACTGGAAGAGTGCGAAAAAATTATTAAGAAAAAACAAAGCACAACAATATTTTGTGTATTGAATTTAAAAGTTTGTAAAAAATTAGGAGATAAATGTTTTAAATTCGTCATTATTTGTTTTATTTTATTTCCCATTAATTTTATTTGTAATGTGTTTTAAAAAATTCAACATCTGTGGAATCTCGGCGGGTTTTGCTAGTTGGGTATTATTTTTACAAGGTTTCAATCGATGTCGAACTCAGGAAAATATATTAATGTGCACCCAGGAGACAAGCGCCCGCGTGTTTGTGTGTTGTGTGGGTGCGTAAGAGAGGACGAAAAGGAAAGACTTACCTCGGGGCCGGCTCGGCGTCGCCGACCGAAAATAGAGAAAGAAAGATCAAGATGGCGGCCAGCGTCTTTTGTAAAGGATGATATATCGCAAAGTCGCATGAATTCTCGCAATATGCAAATTTAGCCGGCCTGCAACGGCCATAAAAGCGGGTGATTGAAAGACGTTGGCAGAGCGATGATTGACTTGGTCGGGAATAGTGTTGCTGTTGCTTCTCGTGCCGTGTGGGTGTGAGCATATCTTACCGTTGTTGGGACCGTTCTGAGTAACCGATTGTTGGGTCCGTTCTGAGTAACCGTTCGCGTCCGTCTAGGTACCTTGCTAGTTGGATTCCGTGCAGAGCCGGTGTTTACTGGTTATTGAATTGCTCTACGTTGCTGCAACATTATACATCTACAGAGGGCGCAGTACTTTTAAAGGATTTTCCTTATACATCTACAGAGGGCGCAGTAATTTTAAAGGACTTTCCTTACACATTTTCTACAAATATTATGTTGAAATCAGAAATCCACGCGGACCGATGGCGCAGTGGATAAAATAATTGGTAGAATTTTAGTGTAAGCAGAACTCTTATGAAGGTTGAAAGTTCAATCTTTAGTGCGGTCGACGCTAAAAATACCATTGAGAATTACCTCAGACTTCTACCAGTCATAGTTGATAGAACATAGGCATGCAACCCCCGTGGTTGTAAATAATGAGTTTCGTTCGAAATTCGTGCAGATGACCGTGTTCAACATAGATCATAAAGATAACCGAGTTAGAAACGATACACTCAAAAATTGTCGGATGTAACATCGGTTGTGAATGGAAAAGTACATAACAATTAAAACTCTCATTATTTTTTATGCTTTCCTTAATAAAAGCCGATGAGTTAAAGAGACACTTTTAAATATATATTTTACCTCTCGAACTCGAAATTATATTAAAAACAACAGAACGTGTGTACGCTTCAGTTAGTACTTGTCTTTTTCATGGTGTAATGAGAAGTAACTGCTCGTTAAATTTAAACGTACTGATTACGAATGCTCACAAGTTACGGGAAGTCATTTCCGCTCGAGATGAGGCTAAAGATGAGAATAGTAGTCCGAATTATGCAAATAATACGAGTTATCAATCATCATCTCCAAATTTCAATAGCATAAAAACACTTTTGATTAGTTTATTAACAAAAGTAAAATTTTAGAAATGATTACACACATAAATACACCAATGAATATATCATGCGGTATGCTTAGCCGGATACAGTATGGTGTATGTGTTTCTCATGACTTGTAAAATAAACATGCATTTCTGTATTAACACAGTCTCTTCCGTAATGGTATATATAATGTTTAATTTTCGAGAATTGCAACTTGCGAAACCATCCCTCACAGTTTAAATGTAGTTCATGACGATAACGGTGGGTTTTCATTTTCAGTTGACGCATTACGCCCTGCAAGTACATTCTCAGCATGAATAAGCGGAACGGGAGATATTACCGCATTTTTATTACGATTCATGAATAACTACTATCTCATTTTCTTCTGCCATTGTCTTTTATAAATTTCGATACATTATCTCTTAAGCGTATATAGGTTTACCGAAGTTTTATAAAGACCCGTTGTATCAGTATGTTATATTAGCTATGGAATTAATGCACGAACGTAACACTTGTGACGCAAAGAAAATAGTTTTTGTGACATAACAGAAATAGTTCTATGAAAGTATATTAAAAATGAAAAAAGAATATAGATAGATTTCTATGAGTCGTTATGTTTATATTTTTATTTTTGAAAAAAAAAAACCTTACATCCATTGAATTATAAGTGGATTGCCATACTTATAACTAAATCTGCACTATTCAAATTTTGATATATCATTTAATTTAAACGCGAACAAAAAAACCGTTGGGACGCTGAAAACGTACACAGTAAAACAATACGTTGTAAAATGCTCTTATGATTGTCAAAGGTTAAAGTAGATGTATTTGTAAGAAAAGTGCGTTAGAATAACTTAAAAGTAATACGGAAATGAACGATGTAAAAATATGTAGAAAGTATTAACAAGTATTTAGATAATTTAAACGCTAAAAAAGTGGGACGCTGAAAACGTACACAGTAAAACAATACGTTGTCAACGAGTTAAAGTTGATCTATTTGTAAGAAAATTGCGATAGTATACTTGAAATACAGAATAGTTAGAAAACATCCTCACCCTTCTCATATTAAATAATACTTTATAAATAATAACGTTAATATTTCAGTACCCAGGTCAAATTCTGCAAAAGTAGCGATTTGGGTTTATTTCTTTACGCTGTTATGGGAGTATTTTTATGTACGCATGCGCAACCGGGGGTCGTAAACGAGATGTTGGGTTACAACACTCGTTACAAGGTCATTTGTAGTTTTATAATTATATAGATAGATAATAAAGAGGTTAAAATCAAACATAACACGTAATATTCAATTCTGCCTGCCTGTATGTCTGTCTGTCTGTCTCTCTCTCTCTCTCTTTCTCTCTCTCTCTCTCTATATATATATATATAAATTATATATACGTGTATATATATGTATATATAATCATACATATATAAATTTATATATATATATATATGCATATATACATATTATTTATTATTTGGGGGTAAACAGTTGCATATGGTCGCTACAAACAGCCATCTTCTTCAGTCAAAGAGACTTCATCAGGCGACCTGGAACCTCTCGACGCCAAAAAGAAAAATGGGATAGATAAAAGAGAAAATAAAAAAAGAAAAATGGAGCTCTTCAATAAAGTTCATAAGGAGTTCATAAAGAAGTTTTTATACTCACTAGGGCACTAGGGCAAGCACGAATAAGCGTCAAAGAATTTTTGATAGTCGGAACAAGCTTAGTTGTTACAAAAATTGTAACCCGCCGATATATAATTATAGAAACGCACTTTATAAAAAAAAGAATCGCTGGACCATACAATAGACCATAAGGTCAGGGATGCGACTAAAGTTCATGCCTTCATCTTTGATAAAACACGTTCCGAATTGAGAGCATTTCTGGCTTTTATTGTAGCAATACGCCTAGTTATATAACCAGGGGCGACATAATTCTCGAAACATGACTTTAGAAATGTAATTGCCGCTCTAGATGATGCTATGTTTTCCTTAACTTTAACAATTTCTATGACTAATGTTGCGTAACTACTAATGTACTTCAACAGATTTTTCGTAGTATTAAATTTTAATAACGGTAAATATGGTCATGCATTTTAATGTAATAAATACTACGGATTGGTTATCCTCGTTTGAATACATGTATTATATGCCGTGCAATTGTTGTGAATAACGTTTTGTATTTTTGCAACGATAATGTGTATACTATAATTTACGCTTCTGTCCCACTAATTATAATCAGAGGAAGCTGACTTCACACAGCTCTCAGCAATTAGTGTATATAGTATAAGACGATCTGCATGATTCGAACCTGGCACGTTGAACTGACAGTTATTGCTATTAATGATTGCACTCTAAATAAGGAATGCGAACAGTGGAAATAGAACTCCCTTCAGAAAGAACAAGATGATGCAGCATATTTTAATTGGCCGAAGACAATATGTTATTGAAGTTGAATTTTCTTTAATTAAGTAAGTACAGTGACAAGATAGAGCGAAGGTTTGTGTTAATTGGTTATGATGTTTATTCAAATTACAATAAAATAACACTTTGAAACATTTTCTTTTCGTTTCCATTCGACGAGGGAATTTGAAGTGCAAACACCGAAACATCATGTTTCTATATTTGTTTCTTAATTTCGTTAACAAAATTGTTAAGTTGTTTCTTGTCAGATGTCAAACTCATCATGTGCCCCCTCCCCCCAAAAAAATACAATAATAACAAGTTGTTATTTTTTTTTATCAAAGCGTTGATGGGCATGTTATTTTTAAAGAAGAACATGTTTTTGTCAAAGTATTTTTTTTTGCGGAAATATATTACTGTTGTTACTCATATAATTATAATTAGTATCTGAATGCAATCAGAAATTTTAGCATTCATACATTTATTGTTATATGTTATGTGATAAACCTGTACGTTATGGCCATTTTTAAGGGGCTGGCGAACATGCAAACAAAATAAAAGGAAAACAATACGATATTAATAGATAAAAAATACATACGTACAGTTTGCAGAACTATACGAATATATTTTTAATGTGAGTTATTATATGCGTCTGTTTGTGCTTAAGTGTTTATTTTTCTAAATAGTCACAACCATCCACAACAGAAATCCAATGCCGCATCTCTGCTTCTCACGCAACTCCATGTTGGTATCTCAAAATCTTATTTTTATCCGTTCGGGAGGAATGAATAAAAATTAGAAGAAAGTAGCTTTGAAACGTTCTTCGCCAAAATAGCAGGCGTTTTCAATGTTTTCAACAGAATTGTGATTTTCAATTTAAAAGTTACTGTTTACTATGGATAAAAGATAGACGGACGTATTGCAGCGAGATTTTATTTGTAGAATCGATAGTAATGTAAAATATAGTTGGCGTTATATGACTATTTTCGTGTAACAAAAATACAACACATTAAAATAATAAACATTGTTTTTATAGAATGGATAAGTTGCATATATTGAGGAGTTGCAAATGCGAATATCAGTTGATTTATATGTAATAGTAGAGGTAGATCAATCAGTTTGATGTATTTCTTTATCCTACGGTAGATATTTGTGTTGGACAAGTGTCGGCATGTAGAAGGGATATTGCAATAATGGGATATTATTTTTAATCAAATATTTTGCCATTGGAATACTGTTTTGATTGTAAAAACTTAATAAAATGGTGCACAGTTGATAAAATATGTAAATTTCCAAATAATTCATGACTTAGAGAATCCTATAATATTGTAGGATTTTGCCACTAAGGAATACTTTGTTCCCTGTGATTTGTTTGATTTTATATGTCGTGTAAGCGCTTGTATGTACCCAACTATATATGTAATCTTTTTGTATTACTTGCTGTGAGCATTTAAGCATTACGCAGATAGTGGATACCAAAATAGGTAGAATGAAATAGGTCCCTAATCTAAACTAGGGTGACTTCAAAACCATACAATTTGCTTTGTATTTCCAATATTTGATTGCTGCTTAGCAGATTTATATACGGTTCAAACAAATGTTTCTTGTCTCAATGTTTTTAAGAGCCATTCCTAACATAAACTACATGTTCCTTAAGCGAGAAGAGAATAGTAAGATATGGAAAGTACCTTCGTACAAGATGTGTATGTTTTATTGTCGGATTGCTATCTAGTCACTTTTGGTAAATGCAGAGTAGAGTTGCAAGGGTGTCGAGTGGAAGTAGCTGCTTTTAAATTTATGGAGTATAAATTTTGTTGTTCAAGGAAAATTGAGATTTGATGTTAGTATGTATAAATACTGTTACAGTGTTATTTTTCTAAATTATGTTAAATTTTAAAAGTCAAAAATTCCATTAGAGGTTCCAAATTGATGTTGGTAGGAGAATTAGGCGAACAGGAGTGTTCTCTTGAAAGACCTGACGCCCTCCACCATCAGGGTCATTATTACTTATTGATGCAGGATGAGTCAAGTGATGCGTTAGAATCAGAAAACTGATAATACGCTTTCATCCAAAATGCGTATCGCTACGCTCCTATTAATAAACATATTTATATTGTAAGTGATCACTAAGTTTTTCTTAAATTGTTTTCTACGTATTAAAAAAATCAAAAGACCATTCTCAATACATTTTAACCAGACTCTTTGGATGCTTCGGTCATAAATATCCAGAGTTCTGTAACTTATATCTCTGTCACCACCCTGAAATTGACGACACGATTTTTTAACTGTGGTGACATCATCTGCATTAGCTTCATAAACGCTGAAAAGGCGTCGTTAAGTGTAGATTAAGTCAATTTTTCCTGCATTGGTGAATTCGATGGTGGATATCTGCTTTTGACGCACGTTGATGATAGGGTTAATTTTCACACCCTCAATATCTGTAATATAGAGATTAAATTTCCTGACCATATATACATGTCAGATCATCATAACCATATAATTTGCAATATCATCCGGTCCATTCGAATGGAATAAAAACAAGTATTACTTATGTAACGTCCTTCCTTCTAATTGTCAGCGTTATCCTCTTGTTAACTAATGCATCAGTATATATTTGTTGCCAAATAACTTTTCATATTTTCCACATTTTTTTTTACATAGGCATCACCACATGATCAAGGCCAAGAGGCCACTCAAAGATAATCTTATCTTTTGGCAATCGATCATGTTTATGTTGTTTTTTTCTAATTTGTGTGGTTACTGACTCCAGGTCTTTCTTTCAAATAACTTTTTGTACATTCGACAATTAATTTATATCTTTACAATCTTTCTAAAGTAAATAGCAACATCCGTGTAGCACATACAAATGGATACCTTTACACTCCTTTTAGCTAACGCTTATGTTAATTATTGCGCCCTTTTGTCAGATGTACATCTTTTCCAAATGACTTTTGGGTGTACAGGGTCTTGAAGCTATATACTTACAAAAGATACTCATTTTCTATTTTTCAAGTTATATTTTAGTCGATATTATTTAAAAGTTATTTACCCTACAACGTTTAATAGATGCATGATGTCACAATCCTCCTGGAATAATTCGATTTGTTACGAACTGCAATAATGATAATAAAAGAAAGTACTCAGCACGGCTAGACATACTCTAGATCAATGCCATCTTCGTGTAGCTGATGCTTCCTTTACTGGGCTTAATCTCATTAGCCAGTTTTATTTATTTAAACTGCTTTCTCAATTCATAATCCATCCATCCACCTATCCATCGCCTTGCACCCTTGTAGGGGCATAGACTATCCACAACTTTATAGATGCCTTTTTGACGAGGAGTTCTTTTTTTCGGGGTGAGGGTTCTGGCCCCACGGCCAACCTTTCTAGAGCGTACATACAGCGACTAGTCCTTCCAAATTGTCGCCCATCTGGTAGTTGCCAGGCTCTACGTTGCTTACCATCGATGATCTGACGAAAACCGGTGTGTCAACGTGATTGTGCCGTACACTGATTTTATGAAGCCTATACATATTTAACATCGATATTCTTTTTTTTTAAATATTGTTTTAATATTCTATTCATGTTTCTCTTCATCTTGTAATCATTTTAATATCGATTTGATTTATTAAAAAAATGTTCCCTTACTCTTTACATGGAATCTATTTTTCTATACATTTATATATAAATTGTATATTCAAGCTTAACTCACCCATTTCTTATTTTCATGTCACCCATCTGATTGACATAAGGAAATACCTCTATCATTATCCTCTTCCTTTCCCCCTTCTAATCTTATTTTTCTATTGGAAAAATAATGTATAAGAATTTATAATCACGTTTCACTTGTTTTGTCCGTTACCTATCGAAACCTTTATCTATTGATGAGAGATACAGTCTGGAATATAATTTCAGCCGTTTAACTCGCAGATTGAATAGATAATCGGTTTTAGACGCATTTGAGAACATATCTACGCTGTTCCCATCTCTCATGCATAAAATAAAATGTGTATTGTTAAATCAGGCTAAGAATTCAAATAGTAGCATCTCTTTTAAAGAGTTGAATTATGAATCACCGGTCAATAAAACCATAGATATAAGCAGTGAATGGAATAAAAAAAAATCATGAATAAACAGATGGTCTTAAGCACATAAGATTGCAAGAAACATGAGGGTCTTTCCAATAATGTTGCATACAAAATTAAAAAAAATAAATATTTCAAAAACTAGGAAGACAAGAGTGGTGTACATAAAACGAGCAAGATTTTGGGCTGCAAAACATTTGTCCACATAGTCATCACATTTCTATATGCAATCATACCAACCATAGAATGTTGGCTGTGGATGGGCAATCGGAGCGCACTTTTCACTTACATCTCTGTCACTATTCTGAAATTGACGAACCCATTTCCTATATGTGCTGATATAAACCGCCTCAGCTTCGTAAATGTTCGAAAAGCGCCGGTGAATGCCGATTCGTCTAAAAGTTTCCACATGGTTGAATTCAATGATACATATTTGCTTTAAATGCACGTTTATGATCGAGGTTGCCCTCTTAGCATCTCCTACCGTCAATGTCTGCAATAGAGAGATGAAACTGTTAGGTCATCAATACGTAAGTCCAGTCATCCAAGCAATGCGATTGGCAATCCCCTCTAATACAGATACAAATATAGAAGAACTAGCGAACAAGAATAATTAACAACGTGCAAACCCCTTCTTAAAAGAATATTCAACATGTGGGAGTATTGAACTCCGACAACTGGACAGGACCTCAGTCAAGGAGATACAAGCCATCGTGACAATGGTCAAAAAAACTGTTGGTTTTGGAGCTGAGAGGAAAAACTGGTTGATGACCAAAACTTTCACTGCGAAGATGTTGGGATTTTTTACTCTAATAACTTTTTTCTTCGTACAGCTAAACTTCGTAATAACTTCCCTGTTCCCTGTCTCTTTGACTCCATACATACATACATACATACATACATACATACATACATGATGATTGCAACGTCTTGTCAGACGAGTGCCACTCCCTCAGACATTTGAAATCCATGAGCCCAAATACCGGAAGGAGTATCTAAACAAAGATGATGTTACAGAGTCTTAGCTTTGTACGACAGCTAAGTCTCTCTCTCTCTCTCTCTCGGTGCAAGATGTTGAGATCCAGCAACAAGCAAGAACAAGATAGCCAGCAACAAATTAAACTGCAGACCAGCTTAATGCGGGTACTGGTCTTCCGCTTTATGTTTTTTTTTTAATCAGAGATTTGCTTCTCCTAGAAAGGTTGCCTTCACCACAGCTTACGGGAGCCCTCTCCATCCCAATACACATATACACACACACAAATATGCACGGTGCTAGTTGGCCTTGACCAAGAAAAAGAGTTCATTCGCCCTTTCATACATACATACATACATACATGCATACATACATACATACATGCATGCATACAGACATACATAAACACAGACACACAGACACGCACACACACACACACACACATAAGAAACTCGTTTCTTAAAGGTGAGCACTTTCAGTTGAAATAAAAGTCGGTCAATTTAGCTCATATGCCCAGGTAATCATATAATGATTACATTACTCTGATATTAGGGCAGGTCGATTTGCAACTCTTTCAGAAAATGAACATGGCACTGGTTCTGATAGTTGGAGTTTGATGTGATAAGAACAGATACCAAAAATTAGATTCCCATCTTGAACAGAGAATTGAGCATTTAATTTTAAAAATCGTGTAGAAAAATGCTGAAAAATCCTTCATTTTCATAGCATTTTTCACAAGCATGACTTTAGAATTTCACTATTTTTATAACATATTCAATTGAAATTGATATATTTATATGAAATACATTGAAAGAAAAACTATACGTGAATTATAATTTTAATTATGAATCACAACTAGCAAAATATCTAAACTTTTACTGCATTGATTAAACAGAAATTTAAAAAAATCTATTTAGCAACTAAGTCTTTTAAATTTCACAATTTAAAAAGATATGTGGAGATGTATTAAACAATATAACAACTTTTTACAATTTACGGAACCATATATTTTAATTTTTTATTAGAGGCTATAATATAAACTTATACAGAACAATTTAGTTCTATTATAATTTCCTTTTGAGGAAAATGAAGGTCTAATTTGCTGACTTTGTAATAATGTGTCTGTCTTGCTCCGTGCCCATATACAACTTTTTAAGAAAAATCAATCAAATTTGACCAGTGTGTAGCTGCAAAATTGATAGCAGTAATCTTTTTCATTTGTTTTTTTGAGTTGTTCACTATTTCTGGAAAAACAACACAAAAAAAAAACAATTATTTGAAAACACTTATTTTTTTATAATTTTGCGATGTAATATGAATAAAACTAACTATTGCTTGGGCAAACTAAGATAACTAATACAATTTAATGGATAAATATTTATTTACCTAACGGACAAAATCGTTTGAATGCCCTCTTCTCTCACCTCCAATTCATCTGAGTTTATCATCGAGATTATATTTTCCGGAAGTAGTGCAAAAGCACTATATTTTGAACAGTTTAAAACAGTAATTTGGATTTCAGTTAACTGTTTTGTTCTCTGAATCATATTAAAATATACTGTTGTTGGTTAAAAAATATTGTCGATTTTGATCTCAAACCAACTAACTGCATACAATTGGATGATACATTTGACCCAAATGTTTAATTTATCATAGTGTTTGAGGATAGACACGTTAACTTTGTGGCTTATGTTATCCATATTCCTTGATTCAATGGCCCAATTTTCTAAGTTAACTTCTCCACAAGAAATGCCAACAGTACACTCAAAAGTAGCCTCTGGTCTTCACACTTAAATTATTTGTTTCTTTTGCTGTCAGATAATGATGATCGGGAGGGACACTAATATTTTAGAATTCTACTTGAGGTAAATCTTGATAATTATTGATACAAAATTTCCCCAAAGGACCAGTATATGTTGTAAGGCTTTTTATTGTTCCATCAATTAATTTAAAAATTGCTGTAAATAACAGTTCTTCTAGTGGAACCTGAAAATTGGAAAATTTGCATGTTTAACAATAGAGCCAGATTACATAATGAATACCAATATATTATTTTATTTTCCACAAAAAAGGAACATAATTGCAGGTGAATATATAGGATTAATTTTACCTCCTTGTTAGGAGGGCAAGTGCAGACTATGTGCCTTGTTTGACAATTTGCTGTATTGCACTTTACTGCGAAGTAATCACATCTCAAGACAGAAGGTTTACAGCTACAAGAAGATATATCAAACAGTCTGCCTAGCTGTTTGTTCGTTCTTTTCACTTTGATTGCTGCAAGAGATTTCCTGTCAAACTGTTTGGTTTTCATATAGCAAAATATATTGACATTCTGTCCTATATAATATTACCTTAGCAAGGGCAATTATGGATTGACTGCTTGCCGAATACTAATTATTTCCTTGGCAATTAACTTATAAATCTCACTATTTTTAAGTGGGGATAACTTTTTTCTAGGAACTAACTAAACTAGATGACTTGTCGTGGAGTTAGGGGTGCTGTTTCATCCAAATTACAAGGTGGGCCAGAAAATTTTGTGAACAACTGGTTAAAACTGAACGTCGTGCTTTTACTGACATTCTAATCTGACAAGTAAAATAAATAAATGGATTATAACCGAAGGAAACTGTATTAGGCTATCTTGCAGTTTCATATGTAAAAAATAAGTTCTAGTTACAAGAAATAATGAAAACTCTGCAGATTTGAATTAGATATATTGAAGAGAGAGGACTAACCCAAATCAGAGGCATAGTAGTGTTTAGTTTATACATTTTTCGCAGATTTTTGCTCCTCCGTCGATAGCATGAATTCATCCATAAAGAGATTCATTCTTACTGTAGCTGTGCCATTTTAAACGAGTGTTTAGAGTTTGAAAAACCAGTGCTTATGCATCTATGTTACTATGCTATTTTAATAGTATGTTCAAGTTAAATTTAATTCTTATGAAATTGTTATTTATTAAATTTTTAGGTGAAAGTACAGAAAAGTTACAATAAAACCTCCTTTCCATATTAAGAAGAGTTTTCTTATTAACTCGTATTAATCTTGTGGGTTATCTGATTGTAAAACTATAATTTTAGAAGAAAAACTACTTAAAAACCTAATAATAAAAGAAATCAAGATTTGACACAAATTTTCTGCAAAGTATTTTTTATTAAGTAGAAAAACTTGAAAATTTACGTGGTTGTGTTTCGTAAAGAATGTGTAGAATAAAACTGTATGGACTATGCGTTTTTAATATAAAACTTGAGTACTACCATATTTTAATAAACATTTAAAATAGAATTTGATGTGAAATATTAGGTTGGTGCGAAAATAATGTTTTTGACGTTCATTTGAACGTCAAAAAATGCCATTATTTTTGAACCAACCTAATAGAAAAACTGATTAAAAAAGATAAAACAAATGATTAACTTCACTGAGACACTTGAAGTATTATAATATATATTTTAAAGAAATCTTTTTCGTTTTTCTTTCAGTATAATTAAGCTTAAATCTTTATGTTTTCAAATCAAATTATAAACAAACATCAATTTTTAATATCAATTAGGAGCGTGTTTTGTGACAGTGAAATCTAAAATGTTTCCACCCAAAAAAAGTTCATGAAACGAAAAAGTGAACTTTGGTCGTTATTATTTAAAAAAAACATAATTTTTGCTTTATATTTAATATTTATTTCATTTATTCATTATCCTCAATCATTTTCTTTAAAAATGTACTTTAAAACATTATAAATAAAGATTCCATTTTCTTAACAAAGCAACTTTCCTTAAACACATACATAACAGATCCACACGACGTTTAATTGAGTCAGCTATAATCTCCCATTCCAGCAATATAATTAAGCAAAGAAAAGGTTTTTTTCCACGTTGCTCCCTTTCTGTCGAAAATAATTATTAAAGAAAACAACTTAGACACCGGTTAAACGCGAAAAAAAAAATTCGTAATTTCACTTAATTTTATTTTTATTTTACTTATTTACTGTATTTTATCATTATCTATTTTTAGACTCCATTTTATCGCCTCCTATTCTTATTTTTAGACACCATCTTTTAAGTTACTGCGCTATTTTATCCCAATTCAATTGTTTCTAATTTGAAAAAAAAAAGATTCTTTCGTAATCTCGTGTCATTTTATTTATTTAATATATCACCGCTATATTTCCAAACACAATTTTTAATCTCTACGATATTTTATCTTTTAGACGTAATCCACTACACTAGTTTACTCTAATTAGTTCTTCTCTCATAAAATGTATATACATGTATATATGACATCTAATTTATATAAGGAAAACACGCTGCTCTCCCCCATCATTATATATAGCCCCAATCCTCCGACTCTCTCGTAAATGACCATCCCTCTTGAAGAAGCCCGCATAAATCGGGCGAAACGTTGAGTATCCAGGTCCTTCCACCTCCATTTTATTTCATATCGTCGGATTTAATCCAGCTCAACAATCATATGTATATATATATATATATATATATATATATATATTACTCCTTATAAAACATATATATATATATATATATATATATATATATATATATATATATATGACAATGTGAAGAAGCATTATGTTTTGGATGTATTAGGCACATCTCACGAGTGGTTTTATTTTTACATGTAAGATATGTTTTACGTTTATTTAAGTTTTAGCTTGCAATATTCCTCTTTTTTACTATATACAATATTATCTCAACCCTCTATTGGTTTAAACTTACCCGGATTTTTCCTGGCTTGTAAAATTTCCTTTTATTCTTTTTATACAAAAAATATAAACATTCCAAATGTATTATTTTAAACATAAGTTTGTATTTTGTGACCTTTTCCTGCTAAACCCCACTATTCTAACAAATGTATTCGTCTTAAAGTAATGAGAATGTTAAGTAGAGGAGAGAACGGTAAACAGCGTAACGTGAGAGCTTAAAAAGTGCCCTTCAGCAATATCATTGACCTTCCTTAGTTTTCTGCTTTTAAATTTATTTATATACGCGTTGCTTATGTTTGAAAGCACACGAGTTGCCTGAGGTTCGAACCTTTTTATCTTGTTTTTCAAGCCGAGTTTGCTTTGGCGTATCGCATTCAGAACAATTGCCACGGTTGTTTACTTTTCAACAAATTTCATATGAATTTTCCTTACTCCAGGGCAATTTCGTGAAATCAATATTGATTTTTATTTTTGTTTTACCTTTGTACAATGCGAGGCAAAAAACAACAAGGCCATAACCGATAACGACAACAACTTGCACATTTCTACGCAAACATTAGCTTTTTGCACTTTTTATATGTTGCAATGTTAATGTTTATTTTAATGAAAGCTACATTGAGAAGAACTAACTACTTACTAATGCAGTCTCTATTATTGGCAGAGAATCCTGTGCGCGCCTTTGAAATATTCGAAGAAATTTATGAGTGATACCCCTATTCTACTAATTTCATGAGAATACGTTTATAATGGATTTATAAGGAGTAATATATTAAACAATAACCGTAATCCTAATCTAACAATGGATGTTTATCTACGTCAAAAATATCATCATTCTTCATAAAAAAGATTGATTTTTTAAAGCAATCCTCTGATTGATTTAGATAATCAACGTTCTACAGGCGTATTTTTGATATTCTAGAGCAAATACCTCGTTAGTTCAGACAAAAGATTATCGAAATTTTCCTTTAAGATTCATTCTTTTCGATTTCCTTTTCTTAAATCCTTTTGATCTCTTTTCCTTAAATTCGATCTGAAAATGAAGAGATCATCGCATGTATCTGAATATAGAATCTATACATTTACTGCTTTTAATTTAAATTATTATTAAAAACGATTACACACACATACACACACACACACACACACACACACACACACATATATATATATATATATATATATTGAGCACTTTCAGTTGAATTAAAAGTCGGTCAATTTAGCTCTTATGCGTAGATCATCGTATAACGATTTGATCACTGTCTGTCTGACGTAATGAACATTTAAATTGAAATGTTTAAAATTCAACGCTATTTCACACGGTTAATGGTAGCCGAATGGATACGGCCTCCGCTAATCGAGCCAGAGATGTCTCGTGTCGCGGGGTTCGAATCGTTCGACTGGTAGTAATCGTGACACCCTGCACTGAAGAATCCCGAAAGGATGAAACACTAGTGTCTGTAGGTATTTAATTATTATAGTAAAAAAAAATAATTATATATATATATATATATATATATATATATATACACAAAAAAAAAATAATGAAATAAAAAAGATGCACTGTTTATCTGATAAAGGCAATGATAAAATTCAATATAATATAAATACCCGTATTTTTTATGTAGATATTTAAATCATAATCAAATAAAAACACCCCATACACAATACAGGGTAGAGTTTATGAGAGAAGGAAAGGTAAAACTGTAAGATTAAATTTACAATAATATTTATTTTTGGACTGAGTGCCCCCAAAAAAGGCCTAAGACATTGTACATCTTTTTTGTGTGTATTCAGTCGAACAATAAATGATATATATATTGTGGTGAATAATACATAGCTTACCTGAGTGTGGCTGCCGGAGGTGAGGATGGTCTTCCAACAATCAAGAAGAACGATAGCCTTGTGGTTATTTATACTAATAGAGTAAGGTAATTGTTATAAAAACCTTCCTCCTTTGTGAAGAGTTACTTATTCCTTTTTTTGTGTTATTGTGGTTACAATACCTGAGAAGAAGGTCGCGAAGAAGATTGTATTTTTTTCGCAACCTCACTTTAGGTTAGCTACTCTCAGTTATATGACATTTTTCCAACAATATATATATATATCTATATATATATATATGTGTGTGTGTGTGTGTGTGTGTGTGTGTGTGTCAGAAGAGAGGGAGAGAGAAAGAGAGAGGTTGTTTCATATTTCAACAAAAATGGAATTTATCACCACTTGATTTAGTTGTCAAAATATCTCTAAAAATCTCTCACAATAAAGACATTTGTGATAAATCACATACGGAAACACCCCCACACACACACATATATATATATATATATATATATATATATATATATATATATATATATATATATATATATATATGTATAATTAGATATATACACATATCAAAGAAGATAGTAACGTACTTAAAACGAAGAAAACTATATATGTTTACATAAATAAAATTTTAAAATCAATTAGGAAATATAATAAAATACAATGTTATATATATATATAAATTAATGAAAATTAAAAATAAAATGCAGTAAAAACTATTAAGATTAATAAGAAGAAAAAGAACCATCAAAGTAATATTATTACTTGTAATGAAAACCAAAAAAGATAATTATTGTATCACCCATAATAATGACATAAAATAAAGTTATTAATTAAAGATTTAAAATATATTTATAGCAATCTGAAGATATTTACTCATATAATATAATAAAATATAATTCAGTAGAATAAAAAAAAAGAATTAATAGTCTAGAATTATCGAGACTTATATAAAGCAAATATAATAAATTATATATTAATATTAACAATGATTTATTAAAATACAATTAATCATATTTTCACATTTTAAGCAAGAATAGCAAACAATTGGACGTCTTTATTTTATTTTCTTGATATCATTCTATGATAACTATACGGAAATATTCGCGCTTTTGTCGAATTAAAATCGCCAGGCAATATAAATTATATATATTAAATTTTAAATTTATTTTATTTCATTATTATGCATACAGTTGTAATAATAATAATAATAATAATAATAATAATAATAATAATAATAATAATAAAATAATAATAATAATAATAATAATAATATTTATAACTAGAATTGTAATACTAACTTTCTATTAAATTGCACATGCTATTAACGTAATCTTATTGATATTATTACTTTTATTTCATGTTAATTTAAAAATATTTAAATATATCATATTATTTATTTTATCTAAAATTTTCATTTATATACATACTAAATTGCTATAATTGTAATTACAGTGTTCTCTTATTGAAATTAACAGGAAGTTGAAAATTTTAATAAAAATAGCGTAAGTTTATTACACACAGAACTACAAACGATCACTGTCTCAAAATATAATCCTATAAGCATGTGCGATTTCATTTCTTTACTTCAACTGATTTTCTTCCTTTCACTTATTCCTTCCATTAAAATATTCCATTTTTTTTTCTCATTTGTCTTTCTCTATAGTATAAAGACTGCAGAAATTCCCCCTAGACCAAAGTATCTTGTTATAAATAAAAAAAACGGATAAAATACTGCTAAAAACTCATTCAATACATGTTACTGTGACATAGGTTGACATATATTCGGCGGGTTTTTAATAGTATTTTGTATAGATTTTTATTTATAACATCTTTTCCCAAACTTACCGTGTTAAAGAGAGAATCAGACTCCATCTTGAATGTTCCAATGCATAGGTAAACACTGTATGGTTTTCGAGCTGAATAAATATGTTACATTGAATAAAAACACGAAAAATATATCCAGTTAGGTAGAAAAGTAACTTATCTTGCATTTGATAACATTTATTTGTTATATATTTGTTTTTTTGACAACTTTTTCGAATCTATGTGTACAGTAATACAACCCCGTTTTTTTTTTGTTTTTTTTTTTGCTGTTGTTTCTTGCTTTTTACACTTTTAGATCGTATTTTAAACTAAACTTCGGAGGGTGAAATCCCCCCCACCTAAAATGTACTTGGAAAAATCGATTTTATAGTGAGATTTAAGAATGGTTAGTCGAAAAAAAGGTGAAAAACAAAACAAACAATCAATAAATAATTGTTACCAAAGGCAATATATGCTACTTTGTTTTACTTACATGAATGAGTGTATTTTATGTTTTAAAGTATTTTCAAACGCTTTTCTTTATTTTTTAATAATCTAATGCGGGTGTGTGGGTGCTAAATACCTCCAGATTTTCTAAAATTTCCCGCTAGATTGTAACCGAAATCTCCAGATATAGCAGGAAAACCGCTAAATTGTAACCCGGTCACGTGATAGGAAGCGGTAATAAATAATTGTCCTTAAATTAAAGAATTGCCTCTCGGTACAAAGAAATCCACCTATTTATCATAGAAAAATTAAGTATAATGTTATAATTAAAAGGAAATATATAAAAACACACATGGATATAATAAACATATTATACCAAAACGTGGAGGCCATCCGTCCAGTTGTTTTTAGACAATTAATTCCGAACGAACCAACAGTTACATTTATATATATATATATATATATATATATATATATATATATATATATATATATATATATACAGTTCCAGCAGAACGGTTATATCTCATAGGATAAGTGAATCTCTCGACAAAGGCTTCCTTTTTGGGGCAATTTCTTGTGGCATATCAAAGGCCTTCGAAAAGGTATGGCATAAGGGCTTATTTCAAAAGGTTTCCAGCTATGGTATAACTGGAAATGTTTTATCAATAATTAAATAATTTCTCTCTGATGAGTAGTTGTTGATGGGCAGAAATCAGAGGCCCACTGTATTAATGATGGAGTATCTAAGGGGTCCCTCCTAGGCCCAACTCTCTTCCTGATCTACATCAATGATCTCCCAAAACACATACTTAAATCATTCGTTGATATCTATTCTAATGACACGAGCATATATGGAAACACATCAAAGGCCGTAAATGACAAAGGTTTCTCTTATTCTCGCTCCTCTGATCTTGAGCGCACGGTACAGTGGGGAAAGAGGCGGATGGTTACTTTTAATGCATCCAAAACCAAGCTCCTATCTTTACATCATAAACGCTCTGATCCCCATCTGGCATCACTTGAAATGGATGGCTCTCGTCTGGGAGAGGCTCTATGTTTTGATAAGCTTCTGGGTTTCACCTTTACTCCTGGCCTGAAATGGAACACGTAAATCGAGTCAGTTGCCAAAGTCGCTGAAAAAATGGTAGGGTCCTTCTACCACTCAAGAAAATATCTCACTGCTGTTGCAATTCTCTATCTATATAAAAGCCAAGTACATCCAAGGATGGGGTACTGCTGTCACATCTGGGTAGGAGCTGCTAAAAACAGCCTATCCTGTATTGACAGAGTACAAAATAGACTTCGTGGCTTAGTGGGGGATCTCACACAGAAGAAACATTGCGAGCCTGTCTTTATTTTATCGTTACTTTCGTGTCAAGTGCTCGTCTGAGCTCCAATCTCTGGTACCCCCTCGGTAGTCTTTCACGATAAACACCCGTCTAGCTGAAACTACTGTCGAAAATGTTCGCCGCTCTTTTTCTGTGCCAAAACCAAAACGTAGATTCCATGAACAAAGCTTCTTTCTCAGAAGTGCACGCCTGTGAAACTCTTTTCCGTCTGCCTGTTTCCCACCTGACTACAACTTGGGTGTCTTTAAGTCTAACATAAACACATTCCATAGCAACGTGTCCTTTAAGTAAGGCACTTAATAAAATCTCCAATACTAACGAGTACTGCATACTATCCCATTGATTACTGTACACGCAATAACCCTTATCCTCGAGTGGCTTCCGGGCATTGATAAATGGTGACTACCATGTAAAAAAACATATATCTATAGACATATATACATAATACATGCATGTACTCGCCTATCCGCCATCCACTCTAATAAAAATTAAGGTATAAAGCCTGGGATGATATTCTTAGTAAAATAATCGCAAAACTATGTGTGAATGCGGGAGGTAATTCGTTTCTCATTGATTAAAGTTTGCAATGATGATCATTTTTTGTGCTACTGGAAGTCAGACGGACAAGCGTATTAATATATACATAATAATAATAATAATAATAATAATAATAATAATAATAATAATAATAATAATAATCAAAGCTCATCAGGAGGTAAAGACTGCAAATCAAATTTAATAGAAATGGAGCGAAAATATTATATGCAGCCATAGTAAATTCAATCGTTGTAATTTGATGATGCACATACAAGTCTATGCGTACGAACGCAAGGCGTAAAACTGGATTTCACCTTACACCATTGAATGTATAACTACGGTGAACAAAACAAATATGTAACTAAAATTTTCTTATACGCGTTCATGAACATATTAAATATTCGCGACAGAAGGACATATGCCTATTAATAATACAAAAGTATATCATGACCGGAGTATTTATAATGCTCCTCTCCTAATATCGGAATCCTTGGAAAGCATAAAAATATAAAGTGCTATCTATTTTGTAATATCATCATTTAATGAACAAACATGTATTCGAACCGTAACTCATATATATATATATATATATATATATATATATATATATATATATATATATATATATATATATATATATATATATAAGCCTGAAGAGTCCTAGAATGGATGAAACGCGGATTATTCAGTGTAGCTTAATCCCCATATATATTTTATAACTTACTCTCTCTCTCTCTCTCTCTCTATATATATATATATATATATATATATATATATATATATATATATATATATACGTGTGTGTAAGTGTGTGTGTGTATGTATGTGTGTGTACAACAGTTCTCTTTCTTTTTTATGCAACTATTATTGACTTGATAATGAAAAAACGTTACTATGTAATTTTAATGTTTCTCTTTGTAACTTGTTTTATTTTTTGCTTCTTTTACTTTGCTAGGCCTTTTGTACATCTACATAGGTTTGCTTTACCATTGCAAATTCATTTTTGGCGAATCTGTATTACTATATATATATATATATATATATATATATATATATATATATATGTATATTAGTATTTATATTTATATTCATATATATAATTATATATATTATTATTATTATTATTATTATTATTATTATTATTATTATTATTATTATCAATTTTATTTATTAACTATTATCTTTAACTATTTTTTATTTTAATATTTATTAAATATTTTTTACGTGCACAAAATTTATCACTGAACATATGTTTCTGTTTATTGTCCGTCGCCAGTATAACTAAACTTTTAATAAGGAGTGATATCGTAAGTGGGCAATTGACAGCCTGGTGTTTTTCAACCGTACTATGATATGCAATCAGATTTTATGCATGATCCTATCGCACTTAAATGTAAGATCTGCTGATTTTATTATTTGTTTATATCATTTGTTTTTATTATTTGTTTATATTATTTGTTTTTATTATTTGTTTTTATCAGCGATCCTAGTGCATTTAGTTCTTACGCTTACCTAAGCTTCGAGGGAGCTTCCATGCCTTTTGTTTATTTGCGTCGCCCCTTCTTGGAACGTGTTTGTTGTTTTTATTATTATTATTAATAATAATTGTATTAATTAATTAATATATATATATATGTTTTTATTTGTTTTTTTTTTTGTTAGCGATAGTCTTTGAACGAATTCAATTATTTATACGAAAGTGCATTTTTACTTAAATGCGAGTTGGTAATATTTTTCCCTTTGACCCCTTTGGTACCCCCTAAATAGGGAGCGGCATATATATATATATATATATATATATATATATATATATATATATATATATATATATATTAAATATAATTATCCAATGACACGTGTTTCGTCGTCTACGACTCATGAGAGTGGCTGATATATATATATATATATATATATATATATATGTATATGTATATATATATATACATATATATATATATAATCTGAGGTTATAGTGTCCTGAGGTTAAGTAACCAAGGAATTTAAAGAGGTTAATACAAAAGTGCTCAATACCGAGGTAGAGCAAGCCATATTCTTATTTGTTTTTACATAAGCAGTAATATGCTGCTACACAGTCGTGGCCATATTTTGCCTAACTAGTTGCTAGAAACTAGAAAACTATTTAGGCGATACAGCTTATACGAAACCAAACTTTGAAATGAAAATGTCAGGTCTTCTTCGTCACAGTGAGTTAAAATCTGGATGCTGGGTCAGATGTTGGGAAAATAGATTAATTTGTAGGTGAATAAAGCCTAATAGATTCGAGATTTTTGTCTGTGTTGAGATATCGTTCATCATATCTCAACATGGACTCAAATCACCAGCCCTATTGGGCCTTATATCATACAACAAATAATATTTTTATAAACACTTGACGAACCCTATTAAGATTCACTGGGGGTTTCAACCGTTATTTCCGGAAAAGACGTCCTTTGTTTTCTAAGTCAGTTTGTTACCATAAAATTTACATATATATATATATATATATATATATATATATATATATATATATATATATATATATATATAATATATATATATATATAATATATATGTATATATATATATATAATATATATATATATATATATATATATATATATATATATATATATATATATATGGCGATTAAGCTACACTGAATATTCGGCGTTTCATCCACTCTAGGATTACTAGAGTGGATGAAACGCCGAATATTCAGTGTAGCTTAATCGCCATATATATTTTATGAATTACTTACTAGGTCTATGTACGTATTGAGCACTTTTGAAGTAAATACTTAAAGTTTACGCATAAACCTATACTTTCGTATAAATTTATGTGAGTAAATGAAGTAGTTATATATATTATTATTATTATTATTATTATTATTATTATTATTATTATTATTATTATTATTATTACTTTAAAATACACATAGTGTTCTAACATATATTTTTCTACTCACCTTACTTTTGCATATTTTTAATACATGCGCCATTTTAGAACTCTGCCAAGGATTGAAGACTCCCGTCGATATATATATATATATATATATATATATATATATATATATATATATATATATATATATAATATACGTAGTTCCAATGAATTTTTTTAAACGATATTGAGGTTAGTGTCTTCACCTTGAAGATCGTATTTTTTTTTTTTTAGAAATTCGCCATTTTTTATTTTGGACGAAATATGCGTGTACATAGATTACTATTTAAAAAAAACAGATAGATAAATAAATAAATACAAATATTATTTGTTTACGTCCAAATATTATTTGTTTACGTCCAAAATAAAAATGTGCAATTTCTAAAAAAACCAAAAAAAAACCCATCCGATCTTCAAGGTGAAGACGCTAACCTCAATATCGTTTAAAATAATCAACAACAAAACAACTACGTAAATATATGAAAACGATAATAATTAAACAGTAAATTGTCTATGGTATCCTAGCGTAATGGATAAGGCGCTGGACTAAAATATATAAAGTCCAGAGTTCGAGTCCTAATTGCAGTCAAGCAACGCTGAAGAGGGGTAGGGCCCCGAAACATGCAAGTACGTAGATTACTGTTTAAAAATAAATAAATAAAAATATTATACATATAGAGCGAGAAAGAGAGATGGAGAGAGAGAGGGGAGATAGGTAGATGGAGGGAGATAGAGAGAAAGAAGGAACAATGGAAAAACTGACGCAAACATCTACAATAATGCATATAGAATTAATCGTTCATATAATAGTCCGATTATATCAGTTATGACGAAGGTGATGAGAGGAATAAGCCTTCGAAATATCTGGATCTATGTAGTAGTATATATTTTTATTGTCCGTCTTTCTTTATTTATATAAGCCCCTCCTCATGTTTATATGATATATATATATATATATATATATATATATATATATATATATATATATATATATATATATATATATATATAGATTACTTTATGAATATTAATTCTTTAATATTTATAATATACTTTAATTTTAACATCTTGGATCATTTTGGTAAATTTAATTGTACTTTTTATTTCATAAATATATATATATATATATATATATATATATATATACATTGTTACTTCATGTATACTTATATAAATATATGAATATAGTAGGGATATCCCTCTCAATATATCGATAAATTTTATTTTTCAATGTTAAATTAATTAATAAAATGTTGTTGTTTTTTCTAATTTCAGTTTACGTATTCTTGGGGAAACAAAATGGAATAGCAGACTTCCTGTGCAACCTACATGACATTGGTCTATTAGCAAATGGAAAATATATGGTCATCTATGTAGACTACATGCCTTACAATGAGCACGATTCTTCGAGATACTTCAAAAGTAAGTTATTTACAATTTTATTGTATATTCACTGGGACCGAATAAAGCTTCTAGCATTATAAGCAACGTTGAGTTTCATAGATATTATGACAACACGATTAGTTCCAAAGCGGCAACTGACAATATAAGTTACGCTCAAATGCCATATCGTTGATGCAAACAAAAAGTCACACCTGGATGTTCTAAAACAGTTATAAACGTATAATAATTCGAGAAACAATGACAATCTATTATATAATATAATGAATTAGAGCAATGGTTGTTGCAATTTCTAATTTATAATAAATATATGTTCTAATACACAGCATTCGTTCCTGTTTCTTTGGGAAAACAGCACAATTCCAATACCTATCAATGGAGTAAGACAATGTTTTCTGGAAGCAAATTAAACCGGAATTGCTACCGACAAGTTTATTAAGTGCAGACCAAGATGTAGATCTTTAAATTACTATGCAAGAATAAAAGTGCATATGCTAAATAAACAGTCGGATAGCATATATTTTGTGTGGCATGCCATTGCACGGTTAGTACTGACTTTAAAATAGCATACATACTATATATATATATATATATATATATATATATATATATATATATAAACACACACACATATATATATATATGTATATATTTATATATATATATATATATATATATATACATATATATAGTTGTGCGTGATAGTCCGGTGGTAGAGGTTTAGGATTCTAATCATGGGATCACGATTTAGAATCCTTTTATATTCACCCACACTGATGGGTCCAAGGCGACGAAACACGTGTCAGTGAATAGTTATATTTAAATAACAGTATATATGCCGTTTCCCATAAGGGGATGTCAAATAGGTCAAAGGGAAAAATAATCCCAACTCGCATTAGAGTAAAAAGGAACGTTCGTATATAAAAAAGAATCATTTTATTCAAAAAGTATCTCAAATAAAACCAATCAAACAAACAACATCTACATAAAAAAAACGCGATAATTCAGCAGTCGTGCGAGATTGTCCGGTGGTAGAGGTAAACGATTCTTATCATGGGATCCCTATTCCGAATCCCGCTAGATTCAGCCACTCTGATGAGTCCCAGGCGAGGAAACACGTGTCAGTGGATAATTATATATTAAAACCAATACGTATGCCGCTCGATATTTGGGGTACCAAATTGGTCAAAGGGAAAATTATTCCCAACTCGCATTTAAGTAAATATGCACGTTGGTATAAATAACTGATGTTATTAAAAAAGTATCGCAAACAAAAAAGAACAAAAACATCTCTCTCTCTCTCTCTCTCTCTCTCTCTCTCTCTCTATATATATATATATATATATATATATATATATATATATATATATATATATATATATATATATATACCTACTTATCTATCTCTACGGGTCTTCCTAGGCAATATATATATATATATATATATATATATATATATATATATATATATACATATATATATATATATATATATATATATATACGATTTGAACACGACTAAATTTTACGATTTGAACACGACTAAATTTTATCAGAACTTTTGTTTTACTGAACAAAAATTGAAAATCATTTTTCACAAGATAGCTAAGAGGGTGATTTATAAACTGGAACAAATGTTCGAAATTTGGGCGAAAAATGAGTGAGCGATGAAGCTGTAAACAGTTCTAAATGACGAAAACTTCCACTTTACGATATATTCAAACGGTATCGTGTTTGTATGATATATATATATATATATATATATATATATATATATATATATATATATAATAAGACAACAATAGTATGAAATGAAATAACAAACCTATTATTGGTAGATATAGAATGGATCATTTATTGAATAATGGAATACAAGCAAAATTTGGGGGATAGAAGGGACTCTGTATGCCAGGGCATTTCGAATCCTAATGCTTTTCATCAGAAGAGTAGAGAAAATGCTAGGTAGCATGGAGGATACGCGGCGTCTAGCGTAGGGTTCATTAGGGTCGAAATAGATTTAAAGGTATTATAGAATGTTGGGGGAAGCTTTATTGAATTCTAAATAAATACATAAAGGAGAAGCTTGTTATATATAGTGTGATATATAAAATTGTATATGGTCTTTAACATAGTGTTGAGTTTAAGAGGTATATGTTTTAGGGTTAAATTTGGGTTATATTGTGGATTTGTGGTAATTTCTTTTAACGGTTTGTGGGGTGTCTATTATCTATGGAGTGGTACTTTTGACAAATGCAATCTAAACGGTAAATAGCGGCTAAAGAATCGCCTATAATTTTTTTTTCTTTTGTGTGTGCGGGAGGGGGGTTAAATGCAAGGTTGTAATATTGATAAGGTAATATGCGGCAATATGTTTTTAAGTTTCTTCTGCTACGATGTATGGAGTGCGATTATAGGGGGGCGTCGGAGGATAGGATGGCAATGTCTATGGGTGCGTTTAACTTGATTAAAAAGTTTAAGGATACATATAGTTGGCAAGGTGGAAAACTCAGGAGACATTTACTACTTATGAAAGTTGTAATAATACCAATAATAGTAGGGTAATTTTAGTGATAAGAATGATAATAAAAGTAATTATATTCATCGTAATAATAATAATAATGATAAAAATACAATTAAATTAAAAATAAAAATAATATTATCAATAGCTGTGATAAAACAATGCCAATGTTAATAATAATAATAATAATAATAATAATAATAATAAAAATGATAATAATAATAATAAAAATAATAATAATAACGGTAAAAACAAAAGGATAATAATAATAATAATAATAATAATAATAATAATGATAATAATAGTGATAACAATACTACTACCACTACCTCTATCTACACCACCACTACTACTGCCACTAATAAGAAGCTATATATATATATATATATATATATATATATATATATATATATATAAGTGAGAATGTCTCTCTGTCTG